>NC_047503.1:12249100-12424229 GCF_902827115.2 Pseudochaenichthys georgianus | reverse complement strand
AGACACATTGGGATGAAAGGTGTGTGGAGGATGTAAGGAAAGAATGGATGGGAGAAATGTATGTAAATAATGGGAGTGTGGGTGCTAGAGGGGTGGCAATATTAATTAAAACAGGGGGTGGTAACGGATATAAGGAAATGTGAGGATGATGGTGTTGGGAGAATGGTTGGGATAATGTTTGAATGTATGGGGGAAACATTTCATTTAGTAAACGTTTATGCACCGAATGAGACAAGGAGGAGGAGGGAGATTTTTGAAGGGTTGAAGGATAAATGTGGGGGAAAATGTATGATTGTAGCTGATTTCAATGTGTGGTGTTCGAAGCTGGATGTGTCTGTGAATATGGGTTTTAATAGTGATTCATCACGTGGTGCACTCAAAACAATAATGGGGACAAATGGGCTGTTGGATGTGTGGAGGGAAAGGAATAGTAGGGAGCGGGTGTTTTCTAGGAATCAAGTGGTGGGAGGGATATTGAAACAGAGTAGAATAGATTTAGTGTGGAGTAATTTAGGGGAGAAAATTGGCGGAATTGAATATAGGGATACTGCCATGAGTGATCATAACATATTGAGTTTCTGCATTGGAACAGTGAGAAAAGGACGGGGGGGGGGGGGAGTGTGGTGCTTAAATGCCTGTCTGCTGAAGGATGATGGATATAAGGTTAAAGTGAGAGAATGTATGGTAAAAAGGGGAGGTTTGAATGGTGAGGATGTGGGAGTGTGTTGGGAGGGGTTTAAAAATGAAATAAAAGGGATAAGTATAGGTTGTTGTAAAAATAGGAATAAAACAGAAAGGGAGAAAGAGAAAAGGGTTAGGGAAGAGTTAAAGGTGGAAGCTAAAAAGGTAGATATAGAAATAGGGAGAGATCTAGATGAGTATAGTCGGTTGAAGGATGAGTTGGGGGAGATAGAGAAGAGAAAGTGTAAAGGTGCTATCATAAGAAGTAGGGCTAGGTATGCAGTTGAGGGAGAGAAGAGTACAGGGTTTTTTTTGGCGCTAGAGAAAGTAAAGCAGAGGAAGAATAATATAGAGAGGGTTGAAGGAAAGGGAGGAGGAATAATATCAGATTTTGTAGGGATTGCTGAGAGAGTTGAGGAATTTTATAGGGAGTTATTTGAGGCTGAGGAGATTGATAGGGAGAGCTTAGAACAGGTGATAGATAGTATGGAAGCTAGATTGAGTGATGAAGGTAGGGACATGTGCGAGGGGGAGATAGGATTAGGGGAGATAGAGTTAGCTATAGCAGGGTTGGGTAGGAATAAGAGTCCAGGGATAGATGGTCTGACGTCTGAATTCTATGTAGAGTTTAGGGAGGGGTTGGCACCAATACTCCTTAAACTGTACAAGAGCTTGGAGGAGAGGGACGAATTGCCGGCAGGCATATCAACAGGGATAATTAGTATATTGTTTAAGAAAGGGAATAGGGAGAAGTTAGAAAACTATAGGCCACTTAGTATGTTAAACACGGATTATAAGGTGCTAGCACGGGCGTTAGCAAATAGAATTAAGAGGGTTATAAAATCAGTAGTGGGGAGCACACAAGCGTATAGTATTCCAGGGAGAGATATTTGTGACACTATTAGTAGTATTAGGGACACAATTAGTCACATGAAGGAGGGTAAGGGTGGGATAGTAGTTAGTTTAGATTTAAATAAAGCTTTTGATAGGGTTAGTCATGGTTTCTTGTATAGAGTGTTAGAGAAGGCAGGGTTTGGGAAAAGATTGATAGGGTGGGTAAGGAGAATTTATAGTAGTGCAGTCAGTTGTGTTAAGATTAATGGGGTGGTAACCAATGTGTTTAAGCTAGGGAGGTCTGTCCGGCAAGGATGCCCTCTCTCAGCAATGCTATATGTGTCGCCAGTGGGGATGGGATTTTTGTATGTCATATGATGATGCATTATATTTACTGTGTGTATATGTATTTTAAGCAGAAGTGGGGGAAAATGTGTGTTTCCATTCATAAAAGGGTTAGCCTGTCAGGTGGGCGGAGTATGTGTGTTTTCGCAGCTGGTGTGAATCAGCTGGAGGAGGGCAGCGTGATTGGCTGCTGCCTGCCCAGCCTTCCAGGGAGCTACGTGGATTGGCCGGTGGGTGGTTAAAGCGAGGAGCCGGGACATTTACCGGGAGAACGGGAAAAGGTGAAGCTCCGAGGTGAAGAGGGAACGGGAAGCAAGGCTCTGGACGGATCGACGAGGAAGTGACCGTGAAGCGAAGGTCCACTGTGGAAGTACTGCTGCACTGCGATTTACTGTACGGCTGCCAGCTGCTGATCGACGGGTCGGTTGAAGGCAGATTTGCAACGCTCTCAAGCTCCTGATATTGCAACGCTCTCAAGCTCCTGATATTGCAACGCTCTCAAGCTCCTGATATTGCAACGCTCTCAAGTTCCTTATCATTGCAACGCCCTCAAGTTCCTGTCTTTCGCACCGCGCGCTGCTCCTATCAGGGCCAGTGCGCATCTGAGTCGGATGCGCTCCGAACTATTGGGAGACGCGCGCCAAGTCTCCAACTGCTTTCTTCCGACCAGAAACACGCTGCGCTTAAGGAAGGGTGAGAAGAGATAACTTTTAACTCCTCTCGGTCTGAGGTGTTCTTGACCGAGAGCGGACCCATAACTATTTTAATTCGGGCCATGTCTTGCTAGGCTGTCACTGCATGGTTAAATGAACAAGGAGAGTATGGGGTGCAAATAGTGCCACTTGCAGTCATTTGCTCACCAGTGCCAGTGACTGTTCCATTTTACTCCTTAGCAGCCAGTGAGTGGGAGAGCATGTTCATTGTGTGATGTGTGTAGTGCTTTCTTTAAATAGACGTGTCATGTGTGTAGTGATTCCCTAATAGAAGTGTCATGTGTGTAGTGATTCTCTAATAGAAGTGCCATGTGTTTGCGTTATTTGCATGCTTTGTGACATTTTACGTTTAGTTGTACCATTCATGGTCCCTCCGGCCAGCAGGGGGTGGGTAGAGCAGTAGCAGCCTGAATTGACGGGGTGGTATATAGGCACTGCATCACTTGTCCTTGTGATACATTTCCATGTGAGAAGCTTGGCTGATATGGTCCCTTACTATTTATTTAATTTCTAATAAAGATGATTGTGTTACCCGATATCTGCCTGCTCCTCGTGTGTGTGGGTCAATTGGGGGATTAAAATAACTGGGTGCCAGCAAGTGGGCCATTACATAGAGGGCTCACTCGCGACACCTTACATTTTGGCGTTGTCGGCAGGATCTCCCTTGCACACACGGTCAGCATGTCGGTTGAGGGTAACGAGGGAGTCGCTGGCGCTGTTAATCCAGCTCCCAATGTTGTAAATCACATTATGTTACCTTGGTACATGGGGGGGCCATGGCTTCCTATATTTGAAGGGAAAACCGGAGAGAAGGTGGGGGAATGCCGGGCAAAAATTGAAATGTTTGTACGGGCTCAGGGTCTTTCGAACGATCAGATCGTTGACTTTATCTTAAGTGCTCTGGGAGGTGAAGCTAAACGGGAAATGTTACTATTACCCCTTAGTGAGCGGGACACTGGGAAAAAAATATTAGATTGTCTGACTTCATTGTATGCGGGAAGTCAGTCACTGGCAACACTGAGGGCTCAGTTCTATGAATGCAGGCAGGGCGCAGAGGAGGGAATGGGAACTTTCATTCTACGCTTTCGTGAGCTCTATCACAAGTGGCAAGCGAGGGAACCACCAGCTGAGGACATTGAAGATGAGCTTCTAAGGACACAGTTCATCAGGGGACTACAAGAAAGCCTGGTGAAACAAGAATTGAAACGACTTCTTCGTCGCACGCCGGGAATTACTTTTCCTGCTATCTGCACCGAGGCCAAAGCGCTTGAAAGGGAGCAGGCTAAAGATGGAACTGAGACATGGGCCTGTCGCACTTATGCCCCCAGGCCTCCACAAACCCAACCACCTGACACTCCTTTATGTTCCTTAGTACCCCCACCTGCCCAGGACAGCCAGGAATTATGGGACTCCCTGCGGGCAGAGCTCCAACAGGACCTTAAAGACCAGATGTTAACACTGGGCAAGTCTCTCATGGAAGAGATGCGTGGTCAAATTGCTAACCTCTCTCTGGGGCCTGCTGACTCAACTGTACAGAGGCAAAACCCACAAGCAGGGCCCGCATTTCAGCCTAGGCCTCGTCAACCACCCCTGGTCACAGCCAGGACTCAGTTCCAGTGGGACCCCCAAGGTCGGCCAATCTGTTTAGAGTGTGGGCAGGCGGGTCACACCCGCCGGTTCTGTTCCAGACGACGCTCTGGACCTTCGGATTTTTAGTCTCCTCGGTCGCTGCCGGGCAAGCGGTCGAGGAGGGGACCCAGACCACACCCCCAACAAAGCCTGCGTTGATTGGTACCTGCCCAGAGTTGGATGTAATTATAAGTGGTGAAAATATTCCTTGTATATTGGACACTGGTTCGCAAGTCACTCTGTTCAGTTATTCTCTGTTTCAGGAGAAGTTTGGAGAAAGATTGGTCCGAGGAGACATCCCCTGGCTCACTCTGAAGGCTGCAAATGGGCTTCACATCCCATACATTGGATATGCGCTTTTGGACTTTGAGATCAATGGGGTGAAGGTAATGGGGAAGGGTGTGGTGGTGGTTGAAGATTCCTGCCTGCAACAGGAATGTGCCTTATTGGGGATGAATGTGATTGGGGACTGTTGGCAAACTATCTTCCAGGATGGCCACCAAGGAGAGGCGGCTTTCAGGTCAACACTGCCACCTGCGGTCAGCACAGCCTGGGGAAAGGCTTTTGCTGTTTGTCGACGAGTGGGCCGGGCTGGATCCCCCACCGAACTGCAGGGGGTTGCCAAGCTGCCACGTCAGTCTGCTGTGTTGGTTCCCCCAGAGACAGAAATGATTATCTGGACCCAGGTGCCCCAAGCAGTTGGCACCCCAGACTGCTGTGTTATGGTGGAAAATCTCCAGAATGATGACCAGGAGTGGAGGGTGGCGAGGACACTGAGCTGGGTAAGGAGTGGAAGAGTGCCGATAAGAGTGTGTAACCCCCATCCCTTCTCCATAGAGATCCCCCAGCGTCGTGCCCTGGCTACAGTGTCCCAGGTGGATCCTCAGGCTGTGAAGACCGAGGAGGAGTTGGTGTTGACCCACACAGGGCCATCTGCGGTGGAGGTAGAGGTGAGGAGTATAAGCAGCACTCCAGTCCCGAATGTTACTGTACCTCCAGATCATCCGGCCCTGGCATTGCAAGGAGAGGACCTCAACCATAACGAGCAGCAGCGGTTAAGTGATCTACTTCAGAGGTGGACCAAGGTTTTTGCAGCCAATGAAGATGATTTTGGCCACACAAGTGCAGTCTTGCATCAGATCCCTACCGGTGATGCACCTCCAATCCGACAGAGACACAGGCCAGTTCCACCAGCACTCTATGCTGAGTTACGAGCCCTACTGGAAGGTATGTTGGAAAATGGGGTTGTAAAGGAAAGTTCCAGCCCCTGGGCAGCACCTGTAGTGTTGGTAAGGAAAAAGGATGGATCGTGGCGTTTTTGTGTAGATTACCGGAAACTTAATGCCATAACTCACAAAGATGCTTTTCCTTTGCCCAGAGTCGAAGAGTCGCTCACCCACCTCAAGGAGTCAGCTTGGTACTCCACACTGGATCTGGCTAGCGGGTACTGGCAGGTTGCGGTGGACCCCCGAGACCAGGAGAAGACCGCCTTCACAACACCAGTGGGCCTCTTTCAGTTTGAGCGGATGCCGTTTGGTCTCTGCAATGCTCCAGCCACATTCCAGCGGCTCATGCAACGCTGTTTGGGAGGGCAAGTAAATGACTTTCTATTGATATACCTGGATGATATCATTGTGTATTCTCCCTGCTTTGATAGTCATCTCAGGCACCTGGAACAAGTGTTTGAGAGACTACACCAGCACGGCCTAAAACTCCAGCCCCACAAATGTCACCTGTTCAAGAAGGAAGTGAAGTACTTGGGACATGTGGTCAGCAAGAAAGGGGTGGCCACGGACCCAGAAAAAACTGCAGCTGTGCAGGAATGGCCGGTCCCCAAGACAGTCACTCAAGTCCGTTCTTTCTTGGGCTTTGCAGGCTACTACCGCCGATTCATCCCTGCCTTTTCCCGGCTGGCAGCTCCCCTGAATGTTCTGCTTCGGGGTACGGCAGGGGTTAAATCAACAACAGTTAAGTGGTCTCAAGAGTGTCAGGGTGCATTTGAGGAACTTAAGCGAGCTCTATTACAGGCGCCTGTGTTGGCGTATGCAGATTTCAAATTACCCTTCCTGTTGTATACAGATGCCAGTTTGGATGGGCTGGGTGCAGTATTGTCACAGGTTCAGCAGGGGAGGGAACGAGTTATTGCATATGCCAGCCGTAGTCTAAGCCCTGGTGAAAAGAATGACCAGAACTATAGTTCTTTTAAGTTAGAGTTTCTGGCGCTATTTTGGGCAATCACAGAGAAGTTCAAACACTACTTGTGGGGCACAGAATTCACAGTGTTTACAGACAACAATCCCCTGGTACACCTGGGGACAGCCAAACTGGGGGCCGTGGAACAGAGGTGGGCAGCCCAGCTGGCAAACTTCACCTTTTCAGTCAAGTATCGACCCGGTGTGGAAAACCGGAATGCAGATGCCTTGTCCCGGCTCCCAGGGGAAGTAGATATCAAAGCAGTCTACAACGTGCCCGGAGCTCAGGGAGGTCTAGGAGTGAAGGGTCCACCAGCTGGACAGGACTGTGATCCAGGGTCTTGGCTGGAGCGCCAACAGGGAGACCCGGAGTTGGACAAAGTGAGACAATTGATCAACCAAGGGTTAAATGTGTCTCAGGTGCGACGGTCTGAGTTCCCCCAAGTGCACGGGTGGTTGCAGACATGGGATCGGCTGGAACTTCGTGACGGAATCTTGGGGCGCTGCATTCAGGAACCCGACACGGGCCAGCAGGCTTTCCAGTTGATTGTCCCAACCCAACATGCCCGGGAGCTGTGGGAGGATTACCACAAAGCGGCTGGACATGCCAACAGCGAAAAGGTCTTGAGTATCTTGCAGCGCAGATTTTACTGGCTGGGGATGGCTAAGGACATAAAGTCCTGGACAGTAGTATGCCCACAATGTGTGACAGGGAAGGCTGGTCCCAAGGTGAGGGCCCCTCTTCAGCCCATTGTATCCAGTTACCCATGGGAGGTTGTAGCCCTGGACTATTTATCATTGGGACGGCCAGCCGACACCCACCAGTATATCCTGGTTATGACCGACCTGTTTTCCAGGTATGCTGTGGCAGTGCCCACCAAGGACCAGACAGCCCAGACGACGGCGAGACATTTGTGGACCGCCCTCATCCAGCCTTTCGGGTGCCCAGAACGGTTCTTGACGGACCGAGGAGGTGCCTTTGAGTCTGAGGTAATGCGGCAGCTCTGTGAACTGTATGGCTGTACAAAGAGCCGCACTACCCCATACCATCCCCAGGGAAATGGGGCCTGTGAGCATTTCAACAGAACTTTGCTGTCATTATTGGGCACACTAGGTGCAGAAGAGCAGGTACGGTGGAGGGAAAAGCTGCCAGCTTTAGTTCAAGCTTACAACAACACTGTACATTGTAGCACTAAACTGACTCCCTACTTTGTACTGTTTGGCCGTCACGCCAGACTGCCTGTTGATCTGTGTGTAGGTGTTGTCCCCCCACAGAAAAAGGGAACAATTAATGGCTGGGTGAGAACACACCATCAGACACTGCTTGAAGCGTATAGCCGGGTACGAGCTCATACCAAGCAAAGGCAGAACTGGGACCAGGCACGGTATGATAAGAAGGCCCATGCTATCCCCTTGTTGCCCGGAGGGAGGGTGCTGATCAGGAACTTCAGACAGAGAGCCAGAGGCAAGTTGGAACCACATTGGGTGCCTTCTCCCTATGTTGTTGTCTCACAGGTACGGCCTGGCCATCCAGTGTATAGCATCCGGCCCGAGGGGAAAGAAGGACCGATACGGACGATGCACCGCAACAACCTGCGTCCCTGCCCAGCAGGATTATGGACTGAGTCTCAGGTGTGTCCTCAGGAAATTGATTCCCAGCCTAACCAGCCTGTATTCTTGTTGCCTTTTGGCACTGTAGCTAGGTGGGGCTCTCAGTCTACTCCAGTCATACCAGGCCTAGTGCCGGAGCCAGAGCAGTTTGGGGAACTAGAGCAGGTCCCAGCTCAATTGGACCCTGAGCCTCAATTGGAGGGTGGGCTTGTGCCAGGGGAAGGACAAGGCCCTGTGAGGAGGTCGCAGCGTCGAAACTTTGGGGTGCCTCCACAAAGGTACCAGGTCTAAGGGGTAGTCGGGACGACCACCAATATTGAGGGGGGGAAATGTCGCCAGTGGGGATGGGATTTTTGTATGTCATATGATGATGCATTATATTTACTGTGTGTATATGTATTTTAAGCAGAAGTGGGGGAAAATGTGTGTTTCCATTCATAAAAGGGTTAGCCTGTCAGGTGGGCGGGGTATGTGTGTTTTCGCAGCTGGTGTGAATCAGCTGGAGGAGGGCAGCGTGATTGGCTGCTGCCTGCCCAGCCTTCCAGGGAGCTACGTGGATTGGCCGGTGGGTGGTTAAAGCGAGGAGCCGGGACATTTACCGGGAGAACGGGAAAAGGTGAAGCTCCGAGGTGAAGAGGGAACGGGAAGCAAGGCTCTGGACGGATCGACGAGGAAGTGACCGTGAAGCGAAGGTCCACTGTGGAAGTACTGCTGCACTGCGATTTACTGTACAGCTGTTGATCGACGGGTCGGTTGAAGGCAGATTTGCAACGCTCTCAAGCTCCTGATATTGCAACGCTCTCAAGCTCCTGATATTGCAACGCTCTCAAGCTCCTGATATTGCAACGCTCTCAAGTTCCTTATCATTGCAACGCCCTCAAGTTCCTGTCTTTCGCACCGCGCGCTGCTCCTATCAGGGCCAGTGCGCATCTGAGTCGGATGCGCTCCGAACTATTGGGAGACGCACGCCAAGTCTCCAACTGCTTTCTTCCGACCAGAAACACGCTGCGCTTAAGGAAGGGTGAGAAGAGATAACTTTTAACTCCTCTCGGTCTGAGGTGTTCTTGACCGAGAGCGGACCCATAACTATTTTAATTCGGGCCATGTCTTGCTAGGCTGTCACTGCATGGTTAAATGAACAAGGAGAGTATGGGGTGCAAATAGTGCCACTTGCAGTCATTTGCTCACCAGTGCCAGTGACTGTTCCATTTTACTCCTTAGCAGCCAGTGAGTGGGAGAGCATGTTCATTGTGTGATGTGTGTAGTGCTTTCTTTAAATAGACGTGTCATGTGTGTAGTGATTCCCTAATAGAAGTGTCATGTGTGTAGTGATTCTCTAATAGAAGTGCCATGTGTTTGTGTTATTTGCATGCTTTGTGACATTTTACGTTTAGTTGTACCATTCATGGTCCCTCCGGCCAGCAGGGGGTGGGTAGAGCAGTAGCAGCCTGAATTGACGGGGTGGTATATAGGCACTGCATCACTTGTCCTTGTGATACATTTCCATGTGAGAAGCTTGGCTGATATGGTCCCTTACTATTTATTTAATTTCTAATAAAGATGATTGTGTTACCCGATATCTGCCTGCTCCTCGTGTGTGTGGGTCAATTGGGGGATTAAAAGAACTGGGTGCCAGCAAGTGGGCCATTACATAGAGGGCTCACTCGCGACATATGCACTGTCAGCCGAGCCCCTTGCGACGCTGCTGAGGCAAAACAGGTATATAAAAGGAGTGGAGGTGCCAGGAGGGGGGGTTAGTTTAGTTTATCAGTATGCGGATGACACCACCATTACAGTTAAAGATAGGGAAAGTGTTAGGGAAGTGTTGAAGACAGTTAGTTTGTATGGTAGGGCATCAGGAGCTAGGGTGAATATAGAAAAGTCAGAGATTATGTATATAGGACAGGTGAGGGATAGGAGTTGTGATATAGGGTTGAAAGAAAATAAGGATTATTTTAGGGTGTTGGGAATTAAAGATGTGGAGGGTAGGGACAGACAGTATGTAGAGTTAGTGAATGGTTTAGTGAAGACGTTGAGGTTTTGGAAGATGAGGGGGCTTAAGTTGAGGGGGAAGATAGTAGTAGTGAATGAGTTAATTATGAGTAGGGCACTATATATAATGACAGTTTTAGATGTGCCGGATAGTGTAGTGAATGAAATAGATAAGATAGTTAGTGAGTTTATATGGGGTGGGAGGGGGGTAAAGATAGCTAGAGAGGTGTTAGAAAATGAGTGTAGGGATGGAGGGTTAAAGCTGATAAATTTAAGAAGGAAAATAAAAGCAATTAAAATGATGGTTCGCTACATTGGAAATAAGGAGGACCAGATTTGGAAAATGTTCTTAAAAGAACAAATAAATAAATGTGGAGGATGTGGCGATAGTGCTATTTTTATGGTGCTGAAAAAGGGGATGTTGAATGGTATGAGTGCTTATCAAAGGGAGGTGATGAGTGCTTGGGGTGAGTTTTTGAAGTATGAGTGTGTGAATGTGCAGCAGGTGTGGGAGCAGCCGATCTTCCTAAACCCTAGGATCACTCATGAGCAGTGTTCCTTGTTCAATCTGCCAATGTGGAGAGCAGGGATTAGGAGGGTCAAGGATGTAGTTTTAGAGTATGTACCAGGATTTATGAGGGCACAGGTGATAGTGGATGAGGTTAGGGAAATAGATGGAGTAATGTATTTAGGGACAGCTGAACGAATGATGGGAGAAATCAAAGAAGGAATGCCGAGTGAATGGTTAACAATGATTGAGAATGAGAGTGTTAAAGGAAAGGAGAGTGTGGTTGATCTATATGTGGGGAAAGAGGATGTCAATGTAAAAATAGAAAATGTGAAAACAAAAAATATGTATAAATGGTTAAAAGGGGATGTGATTAGAAGACCTGCATCAGAAAAGGTGTGGACGAGTGTTGTGAACGGTATGACTGGCAGGAGAATGTGGGAGAATGTGAAAATTAAGTGGAACAGTATTGAATGTGATCATTTTGATTTTTTGTTGAGGCATAATAGGGTGTTTAACAACCTGATCATTAGTCATTTTGATGCAACTGTTGGGAGAGAGTGTGATGTGTGTAAGGAGCAGGTTGAAACGTGTTTGCATGAGTTTGTTGAATGTAAAGAGCTTGGTGTTTTTTTTGGAAGGATGAAAGAGTTAATTGGTAGATGTTGGAATGAATGGTATGTGAGAGAAATGGACTGGAAGGAGCTGTGGCTGTTTGGTGTGATTGAGAAGAAGGATGAATGCAATGTGAACCTCTTAAATTATGTTCTGAGCCATGCAAGGCGTGCGGTCCAAATAAGGAGGAACATTGCCCATTTCGAGGGTAAAATGTCAGATGTGTGGCATATAATGAAGAGGACAGTAAAAAGGGACATTAACCTTGTGCGAATACATGTGGAAAAGGACACATTTTGCGAGGATTTTGTGGATGGCAGCAGGCTAGTTGAGATGGAGGAGGAGGGAGCATTGTGCTTCAACTTTGAGCGGAAAAGTTAAGGCACACTACACTTAAGATAGTGCTATGAAATATTGAATGTGTGTATTATGAGCAATGCTTTATGTAGTTGTGATGAGATGTTAAATGTCTATTTTTGATAATAAAAGATAAAAAAAGGAGGGGCTTGGACTGGGAGCTGTAGGGTTGCCGGTTCAAGTCCCCGACCAGACCTAAATATGGAGTGTGGACTGCTACTTGGAGAGGTCCCAGTTCACCTCCTGCCCTGCCGTGGTGCCCTTGAGCAAGGCACCGGACCCCCCCCCCTTCCCCCCTCACTCCCATTGCTCCCTGGGTGCTGTATAGCTGCCCACTGCTATAGTATATAGACTCCTGGTACTAGGATTGGTTAAATGCAGAGAACACATGTCACTGTGTGTGCTCTGCATGTGTGACCATTAAAGAGGGTTTCATCCCTCCCAATTGTATTCAATAGCTGTGATATCAACTGCAATGCGAATTTTGGCCAGCTTAACAAAGCCTTAAATATAATGGGCCTATAATGTTAATTTTCAGGTTAATGTTGTTGTTTTTATATATTGCATTTTGATATGCTCTAATGTTAAAAAGTGCTTTATTTTTCTCATAATGCCGTGTGTTGCAGAGAAACTCCCTTCAACATGAACTTTGAGATTTTAGCCTTTGCGGACCATTTACATAAAAAACTGTAACACACTAAAAGAAAGGGGAAACAAGAAAAGGGCCCCTTTAAGAGCTGACTCCTAGGGGTCATCTGGTACAACTAAATGGTAAACAACATGTTGAAGTGCCTTGTCAATCATCGTGTAGCCACACCTTCAAGCATAACACATGTTATCATCCGTTTAATTCTTAATGCCCCTTACAAAAATGTGACCTCAAGGATGCGAATATGGTGGATAAAACATGTAAGGGCACCATTTGGGGGGAAAATTAGATGCAATGCACTGTTGGCTTTTTCTTCAAATGTAGAAAAAACGTTATGCAGTGCCATAGCCCGCCCCACTTGCCAGAAAATAAATGTGCTCCTCAAGTTGACAATGAGTCCATCGCAGAAAAGTGATTTTTTTTTTTAACCATTTTAACCATGATTTGAAACTGTTTCCCCATGAATGAATCACGTCTTGCTCGTGCATATTTCATGTTTTCCATCCTTGCCTTTCGTACTACCTGAGTACGGCACTGGATGAAGAATCACCTAGTCTTTTTGGGGTTGAAAAAAATGGCTCACAAATAATGAACATTAAAAAACAGTTTGATTAAATAAAATGCTGCCACAGAACCGAAAGCACATTTTCTCAGTCCTGGTGGTGATACATGGTTTTTAATGGAGCAGCAAAACGTTGACGTTTTCATTTGAGAGCAGCAGTGCAGCACAGCTCATTATTCAATGTTGATGTATGCCTTGTGTTCAGAATTTTAAAATAAGCAATCTGATCATGTTCATTTGTGACAGTTTTTTTTGGTCAACTATCACAAAACCGACTTTCTAATTTACACGAAACATAGTATAATTTTGTAATTATTATTTTGTAACACTTTGGAACTGAACATCATCAAGTCTTTCTGAATCCAACCAGTACAAATAAACAATTGTAGCTTATTTTAAATCAGTCCTGCACATCTCACAGCAAATTTGGGAAAACAGAATCCTCATGCGAGCAAACAGAAACATCAACTAAGACACCATAAGGGCATATGGAGAGGGAATATCTTAGCCAAGGCTTTTGCCATAGGCTGAGGGAGGCATAATGTGCAGCAAGCTGGTCAATCATCATTCTTATCTTTATTCAGGAGAGTTCAACTATCATAAATCCAAAGCTTCATGCGCCCCAATATATAAAATGAATATGAAAAAAGTATTCCATGATGTTTTCTCAAAAGAGTATCAGACGGAAAAAATATCATTTTTTTTCGATTGATATGACACTTAAGTTCAAAGCGTCCTAAGCAAAGGTGTGCTATTGAGAAAAAGAGCAGACCTGTGAATTTCCAAGTGACCAATCAGAATCAAGTATTCAATCAAGCCGTGTAACACAAAAAAAAGTATTGTGTGTCAATGGGTTATGACAATTGGTGATATCGTTTTTTCCTTAATCCTAGTGATAAACCAGTACCCCGAAGCCAAACCCCTCCTTTCTCTCCGACCTCTCTGACATTCTCACTCAGCTTTCTGCCATATCCCCATCTGTTCTCCTCTTAGGTGATTTCAACATTCATGTTGACGACCCGACCTGCAAATATGCCTCTGAATTTAAGGAAACCCTTCACTGCTGCAACTTCTCTCAACACATCAACTTCCCAACACAGCCATGGTCACATCCTAGACTTGGTCTGCTCCACTGGTCTCACCATCCATCATCTGTCCAGCCTCAATCTCCACATTTCTGATCACCTGGCCATCATCATGGACATCAACATCCCCATCCCCGCCCAAAAGCAAAAACGCAGAATAACCTACAGAAATCTCAAATCCATCTCACCTTCAGCAATCACTGCCTCCATTACCTGCAAGATGTCCGTCTCCCCCCCACACTTTCTGAAAACCCATCTGAACTTGTGGACTATTATAACAGCACCCTCTCCTTCTGTCTCAATGAACTGGCCCCCACAAAAACAAAAAATGTCTCTTTCATACACTCCGCCCCCTGGTATACCCCCGAACTCCGCCAAATGAAATCAAGGAAACGTCAACTTGAACGCCAACACAAGAAAACCACACTAACAGTCCATCTTCAAATCTACAAAGACTATCTCCAGCAGTACAGTAACGCACTCAAAGCAGCCCGGTCTAATTACTACTCACAACTCATTCAGTCTGGCTCCAGCAACCCCAAGCGTCTGTTCTCCACCATCAGCAAACTTCTCAAACCCTGTGACAACGCCACCTCATCCTTCACCACCGAACAGTGCAAAAATCAGCAACATTTACAGCAATCTGACACCCTCATCAGCACCCCCCAGCTCCCCTCCTGGCTCCCCCCCTTCACCTCACAGCCCCTGTCCCACTTCTCCCCTGTGACCCCATGCAACTGTCCGACTTCATGACTGGAATTAACTCCACCTGCACACTTGACCCAATGCCCTCCAAATTTGTTAAAGAGAGCCTCCCTGCCATCTCCCAACTCATCGTCACCATCATTAACTCCTCCCTCAGATCTGGATCAGTTCCCCCCTCTCTCAAACTGGCTGCTGTCACACCCATTCTGAAAAGACCTGGACTCACACCTGACATCATGTCCAACTTCCGGCCCATCTCAAATCTCCCCTTTCTGTCAAAAATACTTGAACGTGTCGTTGCCTCACAACTTAAAGCCCACCTCAGCTCCAATGATCTCTTTGAGCCATTTCAATCCGGTTTCCGATCAAAACACAGCACCGAAACAGCTCTTCTCAAAATCACAAACGACCTCCTCCTCTCCTCTGACTCCGGCAACCTTAACATCGTCCTCGACCTCACCGCAGCATTCGACACCATCAACCACGCCATCCTGCTGTCCCTCCTCGAATCATCACTCAACATCACCGACACTGCACTCTCCTGGCTGAAATCCTACCTCACCGACAGACATCAGTTTATCAACATCAACAACTGCACCTCCTCCACTGCTCCTCTGTCCCAAGGTGTCCCCCAGGGTTCGGTGCTTGGCCCCCTCCTCTTCATCCTCTACATGCTCCCCCTTGGCAAAATAATTTGTCGCCACAAACTTCAATTTCACTGCTACGCCGATGACATCCAACTTTATATCTCAACAAAAACCATCACCCCCACTCCACTCTCACCAACTGTCTCTCAGAAATAAAAGCATGGATGCAAACAAACTATCTCCAACTGAACAGTGCCAAATCAGACATCATCATCGGCCCCCCATCCCGTATCAAAGACATCCAGAATTTCAACTTCACCATTGACAGCCACACTCTATCTCCCCCCTCACATCCGCAACCTCGGAGTCATCTTCGACAGTCAGCTCAAATTCAACCACCACATAAATCACATCACCAGGACCGCCTTTTTCCACCTCAAAAACATTGCCCGTCTCCGCCCATCACTCTCCTCCTCTGCTGCTGAAACCCTGATTCATGCATTCATCACTTCACGACTCGACTACTGCAATAGCATCCTCTACGGCATACCATCCAACCTAATCAATAAACTCCAACATATCCAGAACTCTGCTGCCCGCCTCCTCACCCACACCCGCTCCCGAGACCACATCACTCCCGTCCTCCAGAACCTCCACTGGCTCCCCGTCCGTCAAATAATCAACTTCAAAGTCCTCCTCATTACTCACAAAGCTCTCAACAATCAGGCCCCACCCTACCTCACAGACCTGCTGCACCACCACGCCCCTTCTCGCTGTCTCCGCTCATCAGAAGCCAACCTCCTATCCATCCCCACCAATCACCGGACCTGGGGGGACAGAGCCTTCTCCGTCGCTGCCCCCTCCCTCTGGAACTCACTCCCCCAACCCATCACAGACTGCACTGACCTCACCACCTTCAAAAAACTCAAAAAAACTCACCTCTTCAATCTGGCTTTTAATGTGTGATTGCTTTTGTATTATTTGACTTTAACTTTAACTATATATTTATTTGTTGTTCCTTCCTTTTCTTTTCCCTTCACTATATCTGTAAAGCGTCTTTGAGCACCTGTAAAAGCGCTAACAAATTAAATATATTATTATTATTATAAACAGACAAACAAAATTGAACCGAATATAAGCTCCTTGGCAGAGGTAGCAACTTATTTAGAAATCAGCTTTTATGCTATTAATCCCCTCAAACTTTTTGTAACTGTACATTCAAACTTAATATATCTGTAATATATGTCAACTTAAATATTATGCATACAAGTGGATATAAATTAACATTCTTCTTAGAGAAAGTAAAGCCTCCCACCTCAGCCTTGTTATCTGTATTGAAGTCAAGGTTAAGTAATAAAAAACGATTCTTGAGAGAGAGAAAAAAAAGTATTCGGTTTAAGATTGAAAAGAAAGGGAAGGACAATTTGAGCTTTAACAGGAACGGTTAGAGACAAGGAATACATTCACAAAGAGAGATGTTGTATTAAAGAGAGTCCTTAGTGCAAAAGAGGGAAGAATAAAGCAATAGGTATAGGCAGATAAATACAGTGCTCAAAATTACATGAGCTTCATATCTACTAATGAAATCATTAGCAACACTTAATTGCTTGGCAGTGTTGGTTTATTTGAAATATGTATTCATAATTTGTACCTGCTTTAACCTGTTAAGCCCCAAGCCTGTTTTTCAGGTTTCAGGCTCGAAAATGACATTCCCAGAACAAATGACCATATCTTCCCTTCTAAAAAGGGTTAAATTAATAATCTTTTTTCTAAAAGTAATGAGAAACCTGTGAGTTGGATGTAGAAAAGTCAGAATCGATATAGATGTTTTTTATTTTAAAGAAAATTCAGATTGAACATGGTAAAAAACTGTAAATTACAGTGTCCGTCCAAAACATATTTTGTACTTATAGTGAAAACTAACCTTGGATGATGGGTTAGTAGACTAAAAGCTTTAGGAATCCAAAGTACAACATATAATAAGAACCCTGTATCAAGATTGATGCAAAACAAGTGAGATTTGACCTTTTTAGACTGATTTAGAAAGAAAAAAAACTCTTATGGGGCCATTTGGGTGGATTTTCCATATCTCTGGCCCCCCTTCTTCGATGTTGACATGTGACATCTCTATCTGACTATTAGAGCCAATAGAATCGAAGGGAAATCATCCCGCACACACTCATGTTAAAGGTCCCATGTCATGGCCATTTCCACTGCTCATAATTCCATTGTTGAGGTCTACTAGAATAGATTTATACTGTGCAATTTTCCAAACTCACATTGGTTTCGCATACAGCATCTCTGTAAAGTATGTGTATTCAGCAAGCGGCAAACTCTGGGGAAGAGCCGGGACGCTAATACGGAAGTGTCTCAAACTGCAGTTCATCTAGTGGCCAGTAGGAGCAGTCTGCAGAAGGGAGCAATTTCCATAGACCCCCATGTTAAAATGCCCAACTTTACAGCAGAAATAAACATGTTTACATTGTGGTTCAAAAAACCATATTCTCTGTATAGTTAGATCCCTCCTTCATGAATATGGATTGTGGGGGTGCATTTTTTCTTAACTCATCTGTTTAATTAATATTAAGCCTTAAAGCTTTTGCATAAATTAGGGCATGGTCACTTTGAAGGACATGTACATGCCTCACTGTCAGCTAACAGCAACTTGTCCACTCTGCTAGGCTACAACCATAGAGGCTACACCGTTAGTTAGTTGTATTACTGTACTTGACCCTTTAGCTTTAGCCGTGTTCGTGGTGATTGTGCCTTTTAGGGAATATTGTTTCAAATACCAGACAATTAAAATGTTGTGCTGTGCGCTTCAATGTACTAACAGAACTTCCAAGAAGTCTAAAATGATAATATTATACATGTTAACCCCGTTCGCAGGTGTTTGTGTGCTTGGTAGCTTAGCTTGGTACTTATTAGCCAGCTAAGGACGTAACCCAATACATACATATACATTTTAGTTTATGATTCAGCCTTGGGTAAGACTTTTATAGTCTATGGCTATGACGCCCATAATGCTAAACGGGAGCAAATGTTAATAGGGGACACAATTATCCCAGTGGTGGCCGCCGGAGCTAACGGAGCCGCAGGGGGCTAGCTCCAGCCGGCGTCCAGGAGCTAGCCAACTGCGGCTCCGTTAGGTCCAGGCGGTGGAGTCCGTCTTTTCTTAACGTGTGAATGACAAGCATTAAGAATAACAAAATATAGATTATTCTCTTGCAGATTGTCCCATTTGATTATGAATGTAACGTTTATATAGGGGAACTACACTGTTAGCAGTAACTTGGTATGCATGTATTTCATGTTAGCTTAGCTTCTTAGCCTGAGCTAGCTCTGTTTACTTCCAGTTCGGAGGCAGCAGGTCCCGCCTCGGCTCCGCCTCTTTGCCCTTATTTGGAGCAGGCGGGATTAGACTCTGACGTCACAGTCGAGCCGTTAGTGGCCGACTCCGCCTACTAAGGGCTTCACGGCAACTCTGCAGAATCCTATGGGTGACGTCACGGACACTACGTCCATTTATATATACAGTCTATGGTATTCAGCAGTATTCACTCTCTCCACTAAACGGCTCGTTGCAGCTCTTGCCCCACCCTCCCTGTGAGCCCAGTGTGCTCCGATTGGTCGGGACCAGTCGGGACGTTGTGAATCGCGCTGAGCTCAGTGGAGGTGTGATTTCCTTGTTTAGCGAAACACAGCGAAACTCATCCTGAGCACACACAAAGTCACAGCCGAAGTAAAAACAATAAGTGTGGCTTGATATTGAGTAAGAAAAAGGTTGATAAACGCTGTGAGAATGGGTCTGCAGAGAGAATTTCGCCGCAATCCCAACTGTCTGTTATTAGCCTGCAGCCAGGGAGGAGAAATCAGCAGAGCTGTCTGCACTGAGTGTGTGAGGAAGTGGACCAATCAGCGGGGGCTTAATGTAACGGCTCCGCGGACGTAACGTAACGGCTCCACGGATTGGTCCATTTCGTTCCGGGTATACGGATGACATCATGCGTACCCGGAAGAATCAAATGGACAATGACGTATCTCCAACGAGGCGTTTTGGGGAGGTATTTTCTGTGTTAGATTTTTACTCGCTACAGGGTGTACTTTGAGGGTTTTGACTCTGCACACCGTTTACATGCATAAAAACCTTCATAACACACAAGGGGACGGGTAATAACCGGAAAAGCATGACATGGGTCTTTTAAAAAAAAGATTGCGTCTTTGCGCATTCAATCTTCCCACAGAGCGTAGGAATGGCCTGCTCTGATGTTTGAAAACGGAATTGCAGTTTTATTGCTTATAGATTATCAGAACATTTCAAAGGGGACACAGACACATTGGATATTAACCTATGGTGTTACGGTGAGTGAAACAGGCAGGACCCAAATGCAGAAAAAACTGAAAATACCTTTATTTCAAGGATATGGCACACGGACAATCAGAACACTCCCTGGTGAACACAGTCACAGACAAACGACGAACCAACACTGAACACAGGAAGAGACAAGACTAAATACAGGGAGGGGTAATCACAAGACGAGAAACAGCCGGGCAAGGGAGGAGAAACACAAGGGCCACAGGTGAACACAATCAGACAACTAGACACACCAGGGAAACTAACGACAGGAGGAAAAACACAGGGAAAAGGACCAGACAATATACCAAGAGGAAAACATGACAGGGAGAACAGCAAAACACCCAAAACGTGACATAACACAATAATCGTAACAGAACCCCCCCTCAAGGGACGGATTCCAGACGTCCCTAAAACACCAAAACAGTCCAATAAACGTCCAAAAAAACCAATGTCCAGCAGGGTGGGTGGAGGGGGTCAGGAGGACGGGTTTTGGATGACAAGCCAGGAGCACCGCGGAGGACCCGGAAGGGATCTCGGGCGGACGGCCCGGGGGCAAGGCAAAAGCCGAGAAGGGGGACTCGGGCGGACGGCCCGGGGGCAAGACAGAGTCCAAGGTGGGGATTATGGAGGGGCGAAGGCCACCGCGGGCGAACTCAGGGGGCTGAGCATGAGGGCGAGGGCGAGGACCGCGGCCGGAAAAGTCAGGGGGCCGAGCATGAGGGCGAGGGCCGCGGCCGGGAAAATCAGGGGGCCGGGCTCGAGGGCGAAGAATGCGGCTCACAGGGGGCCGGGCTCGAGAGCGAAGACCGCGGCTCTCAGGGGGCCGGGCTCTCAGAGGGCCGGGCTCTCAGAGGGCCGGGCTCGAGGGCGAAGACCGCGACTGTCAGGGGGCCGGGCTCGAGGGCGAAGACCAGACAGCTCCGGAGGCCGGGCAGGAAGGCGCTGACGGGACAGCGCCGGAGGCCGGGCAGGACCCGGTGTCGGCCGGACAGGAACCGGAGCTGGTGGGACAGGCCTCGGCAGGATCCCCCACGGAAGAGGACCAGGACACGGGATTGGCAGGACCCCCGGCAGGAGAGCAGTCGGCGGGACCTCCAACGGGACAGGACATAAGGTTGGCAGGACCCCCGGCAGGAGAGTAGTCGGCGGGACCTCCAACGGGACTGGACATGGAGCCGGCAGGACCCCCAGCGGAACCTCCATCGGCACAGGACGTAGGGTTGGCAGGACCCCCGGCAGAGGGGTAGTCGAAGGGACCCCCAACGGGACAGGACATAGGGTTGGCAGGACCCCCGGCAGGAGAGTAGTCGGCGGGACCTCCAACGGGACTGGACATAGGATTGGCAGGACCCCCGGCAGGAGAGTAGTCGGCGGGACCCCCAACGGGACAGAACATGGAGTTGGCAGGACCCCCAGCGGAACCTCCAACGGCACTTCAATAGGGACTTGAATTGGGACTCGAGTTGGGACTCGAGAGGGGACTCGAGAGGGGGCTTGAGAGGGGATTTGAGAGGGAACTCGAGAGGTGACTTGAGAGGGAACTTGAGAGGAAACTGGAGATGGGACTCGAGAGAGAACTTGAGAAGGGACTAGAGAAGTGACTAAAGGAGGGACTGGAGATGGGACTAGAGATGGGACTAGTGAAGGGACTAGAGGAGAGACTTGAGAAAGGAATTGAGTAGGGACTAGAGAAGTGACCTGAGGAGGGACTAGGGAAGGGACTAGAGAAGGAACTTGGGAAGGGACTAGAGAGGGGACCAGAGAAGAGAGAAGGGACTTGAGTTAGGACTCGAGAAGGGACCAGAGATGGGACAAGAGATGGGATTATGGCAGCTGGGGCCAGAGCTGGGTCTGGAACCATGGCTGCTGGGGCCGGAATTGAAGCCAGAATCATGGCTGTAAGGTCCGGTTCTGGAGCCGGAAACATGGCTGTAAGGTCCGGTTCTGGAGCCGGAAATATGGCTGAATGGGCCGGCTCTGGAGCCGGAATTGAAGCCAGAATCATGGCTATAAGGTCCGGTTCTGAAGCCGGAAACATGGCTGCTGGGGCTAGGACCGGAGCCGGAACCATGGCTGCCGGTGCTGGAATCCTGGCCTTGCGTTTCCTTCCATGCTGCCTTGAAGCCTTGTGGAGGGTCAGAGGTCCTCCAAAAGCCAGACGAGACCCAGCGAAAGGGTCCTTGAAAGGAGCCTTGTTGGGAACTGTGGCCGGCAGGGGGCTAGCATGCCAGGGGCTAGCAGGCCGGGAAACAGGTTTGACCTCAAAGCTACCGAAAAAGTCCTCCACCCACTCGGGAATTAACTCCTTTAACCAGGGCCTTGAGGTTACTTCTTGGCGTGCCGTTGAGATAATTGACTGCCTCTCTTCACTACTGGAGGCATATCAACAGTCGTTTTTAAAGCACATTAGGTTGTACGTCACCTCGTACAGGCTGTCTGCTGGGTCCATCTTTTGGTTGGTTGGTTCTGTTACGGTGAGTGAAGCAGGCAGTACCCAAATGCAGAAAAAACTGAAAATACCTTTATTTCAAGGATATGGCACACGGATAATCAGAACACTCCCCGGTGAACACAGTCACAGACAACGACGAACCAACACTGAACACAGGAAGATACAAGACTAAATACAGGGAGGGGTAATCACAAGACGAGAAACAGCCGGGCAGGGGAGGAGAAACACAAGGGCCACAGGTGAACACAATCAGACAACTAGACACACCAGGGAAACTAACGACAGGAGGAAAAACACAGGGAAAAGGACCAGACAATATACCAAGAGGAAAACATGACAGGGAGAACAGCAAAACACCCAAAACAAGACATACAAAACGTGACATAACACAATAATCGTAACATATGGATTAACTACAGCATCGTTGTTATCGTTTTAATGCCATTGAAGACCAATTTTGACCAGACAAAACCAAGGTAAGCCATGTTAGCGTTGTAGGTTAACTAGCGCCACATGTTTTGATGTACGTTTTTGTTGATAACGTCGCGAGTTTGTATCTTTCAGTGTTGAGGTGAGCACCGTTAGATTATGTGTCTTTACGATCATAAACGATGTGTTGGATGTGCAGCTAGGATAAGTAATAATCTAGGAGTGATTTTCGGTGCATTAATACGTTAGCATTTTTCGCTCAGGGCTAATTCAGAGGCTCTTTGTTAGCATTGTGTGTTTTAAAAAAATGAAAAAGATCAGTTAAATTAGTTTTTTCCCGTTATATGGGTATGAAATATTCATAGTTTATTAAATATTAAGGTTCCTTAGACGTTGTTTCCTGCAAATGACACGATTTCGGCCCCGGAACCGGGTCCGTGGGGCTTAAGAGGTTCAACTAAGCTAGAACACAACTAGGGTTGGGTTTGGTTGGTGTATATAAGAGATGCAAATACATCATCAAGTCCAGTTTTGGTGACCTTTCAACATTTTAAATTACATAAAAGGGGCAGTCCACCAATTATTAAGATGTCAAATAAAGTTGAATTGTCCTGATGGTATGGAGTGGTGCAGTAATGAGTCCTAAATCCCAAAAATTACTTAGAATTGCATAATTGTTGTGGTTTTCTCCAATTCTTCTATGTCTCAAAACAGTGGTTGCCAACAAGTGACTAAATTGCACTACTAGATTTATAGTCTGGGCGGGAATATTCTAACAAATTATGCTATCAGGCTGCATTATGAGAGGTTCTGGATCAAGGTTTCTTTAGCCAACTCCATACTAGCAATCGAAAGACAGAATATGTCATGCTCTGTTGCATTTGTGTCACCAGTTTCTTGGCAGTCCTCCACTCTTAGTGAATACAATAATGGAGGAACTGGGAGATTCAAACTAGCGAAATCGATGTGATACAATCTGATTATCATGATTAAGAACATTTAATTAAGTAAGAAAACGCAATCCTTGCTCTTGTTGATTTGCATAAGCAGTCAAGTTGTGACTGTCGATTGGTGTTATTCTATTCAAAATACTTTGGAAAGGAAGACAAACTGTGTTTCAGAGAGCACATTAGCTGGACACTAGCCAAGAATTTCATCTTGGCCTTCCATCCAGTTTCTCATGAAGTTAATTTGCAGCTGCTAATATCATCTGTGTTATGGAAATCTGAGACCCAACACTGTGGAGAGTACAAGTCAAAGTGATCAAAACAAATAAATGGTGAATCAGACAGAGTTGTCTTTCTGGTTATTTATTTGAAGCTTCAAATACATAAGATACAATAAAAATAGACACAGGTCTCACAGAGCATAGAATAGTCTGCGCGAGTGTGCGCAGTACAATATGGTAGCAAAGCTTATATACAAGAAGGAGTGGGAAGTTCAGAAATCTGTCTTCACACAGTCACATATTGTTAGATAGCATAACTGTTCCCAGAGTAGGGAAGTTCTTGTGAAGTTTTAGACTTTTTGTGAGTCTCACCCTAGTCTGCCAAATCAGCTCTGTGGCCTTGAAGCGCTTGGGAATAAACCCACAGTAGAGTATGAGAAGAAAACAGCACATCTCAGGAAATGATATAGGTGTTTTACAATGTTTTGAGAAGCATTTGGTTTAAGCATATAAGGATATAATAAAAATGTCCACTACATCTGCCACTGGTGATATCTCTTTTAAACCAGCCAAACTAATTGTTGGAGATAATGAGATGTCTTATTGTTCTGCATGTTTCTTTGTTAAATCAAAAATACAAGATGATTAGCCTTTTCTAGATATGTTATCATCAAAGGATATCTGTAAACTAATCCCAGACACGACAACCTGAAATTCTAGTTGCCTACATTTTGAATGTACCTTTGCCTCTGTGTGTGTGCTTATGTATTACTCCCCTGCTGTGATGCAATCTAAGCTGATTTATGTATTTATTTGCTGCTTAATTTGTCAAACAAGGTCAAACGCCCTGGTGACATTTCATGGAGAATCCTTTAGCCATTGTTTACACCCCGGCCAGACACGCAGATTTCTTCACACAGTCAGAGACACAAGCCGAAGACACACAGCCCTTGTATCTCCCAAACATTTGCAAAGCTGTCGGAGCCCCCCTGCCAGCCGAAACCCAGCATGTCCTGCTTGTAAAGTCAATGAATTTCATGCAACAGCCACCGCCACATCTGACTATCAGGTAGAAAGGATGTACGGTGCCATGCTAATAAACCTTAATCATCTGCTTGAAAAACATTCACAGTGAGACACTCAAGTCCATCCCAAGCCATTCTAGAAATACTCAAATCCCAACTGTCCCCATTCTTAACAGCCTACCTATAATACACCTGCACGGACCCAAACAGATATTGATGGTAATGTACATGACGATGATTCAGAACACACACAGATTCCTTTCCAAACGCGTAAAAAACGCTGTTACTCTCTAGCTCTCTCCAGGGCGGCGCAATGCAGCGAAGTCTATTCCTCTCTGGGGTCTCAAACTGTCACTGAAGCTGAACTAATGCAGTTAGCCAAGAAAGTCTGGCAGACAGAGCCATGAACGCCATACTTTTCCGTACCTGTGTGTGTGTCTTCTTTGTGCATCCCATCAATTTTCCTGCCACCAATCGCTAAGCATGTCTGGACGGTGGTGTGCACAGACTCTCTTTAGTTCACCTCTTATCTATGCAGGAAAAGAGCAGTTTTTTCCGTCACAAGAACAGAACTTGAGCTAACAAGTGGCACTTGGGCCAACAAATATAACCCTTATACGGTACTTAACCTGTACACCAGGAGCTCCTCACCTAATGTGACATGAGGCAAGGCACGAAAGTGTCACATGAGGACACACATATGATTAAACATTATGGTTTTGGGTTGCTAATGGTGGGAATCCACCTCTCTGAAAGGTCCCAATGTGTTCATTTTGATGGACTGTCTTCTGAGTGGTTAAACATTTCTAATGGTGTACCACAAGGTAAGGACCACTTTTATTCTCCATATATATTAACAGTGTAGGTGATAATGTGGATGAAGCTACTTTACATTTGTATGCGGATGATACTGTGATGTATTGTGCAGGTCCCACCATTAAGGAGGCTGTTGTTAAATTACAGGCTGTTTTTAACACTATTCAGACTCAGTTCTCTGAATTAAAGCTTCTTTTAAATGTGGATAAAACCAAGGTAATGCTCTTTTCAAAAGCAAAAAAGACACCAGAGCCTGTTTTAGATATTGTAACTACGCAAGGAACAACACTTGAAGTTGTTGCCTGTTACAAATACCTTGGTATCTGGCTTGATGATTGTCTCTCTTTTAAACTTCATGTCAATAACCTGCTAAAAAAACTGAGGGTTAGGCTAGGTTTCTTCTACAGGAACAAGTCCTGTTTCTCGCTTGAGGCCAGGAAAAGGCTAGTCACTGTGACCTTTTTACCTGTGCTGGACTATGGTGATTTTATGTATATGAATGCACCTGCCAATTGCCTGGTCAAGTTAGATGCTGCGTATCACAGTGCACTAAGGTTTGTGACAAACTGTAAAGCATTAACCCATCACTGTACCCTGTATGCAAGGGCTGGTTTGCTTTCACTAACTGTACGGAGGCTCAGTCACTGGTACATTTTTATATACAAAGCCATGTTAGGGAAACTTCCATCTTATATCTGCTCCCTGATCTCACGGAGAATTGTAAGTGGCTACTGCCTGAGATCGAATGCTGTGGTTTTATTAAATGTGCCAACTGCTAGGACTGTCTTAGGGAAGACAGCTTTTAGATGCGCAGCTCCTCTGTCTTGGAATAGTCTGCAAATTAAATGGAAACTGAACAATCTGGTGCCACTAAATGTTTTTAAAGCTCGGTTGGATGCTACTCAATCGGAAGCTATTGGTACCTGTTTATGTGGATAATTTTGTAAATGATGCTGTATGATGTCCTTTTGTTGTTCTGTTTATGTTTTTATGTTTCATGTGGAACTACTTGAGCAGGTCTCCCTTGAAAAAGAGATCAATGATCTCAATGGGATTTTATCTGTATAAATAAAGGTTTGAAATGAAATGAATCCTCTATCAATATGCAAACTATTGCTGGCCAACAAGAAAAGTTAAAAGCAATAAGAAGGGTTCCACCAAAAGGGTTTTTCAATCATTTGAGTTGAAGTTGTAGAAAAATGGGGACTTCAAGGAATAGCTACAATAAACATTCAAGTTTCAGTAAACATCTATGAAAGTCCAAAAGAGAATCACTTGACTATTTTATCCTATTAAAGTGCCCATTTACATTTTTGGCAAATCATCTAGTAAATGTATCGTCGAGTTCAAGCTAAAGTGTCAGCCTAAATTGCAGACATTTTCCCCAAGCCTAAGATATGGCATTCACCAGAATGGGAATAACTTAAGGTCAAAATGACATTTATTTTTGATCAACTGAAAATGCAGTTCATCCTTGAGTCTAATTGGACAGACGGGACATACAAACAAACTGCGGACATATGAACAACCCTTAAACGCCATGCGACCAACAGAATCTCTTTGCAAGACCTTTCCTGTTTGGAAAATATCCAAGTATTTTGAATTACATCCTCCCAGTGTAAAGCAGTCTGATTTGTTTGAAGTTTCCGAGCCTGAGCTGAGATAACTCTGAAGATATCACAATGACATCATTAGTGTTATTCACCCGGACTTTAGACAGCTTCATCTGCAGTCGAAGACCACATTATGCAACATATTTCACAGGCTCCACATGGCGCATAAGTTGACCTTTGCATAATATGGAATATGGATAAAAGATGACAAACAATAAAACCCCAAAGGAAAAAAAAAAAAAACATGCTTTAGTTGTTAACCATATTAGAAAACCCAATAATTTGGTCCAAAGAGACCTGCGTCGAATGAAAAACACAAGAGAAAGACGTTTCTACAAATACTTCAATGCTCAGGAGAAGATCATACCAATAATAGAACTGGGAGGTGAGAACTGGAAAGGAGGAGGGTGTCAAAACAATCCTATAATATAGTACCAGTTCACCCGATGGAGAAGAACAACACAGAAGAAACAAAGCCCAAGCACCATTATGTTTTTCTTATTTATATTCTTAATTTGTGTATTTGAAATTGTTCTGGTTAGTATTTGTATTCTAGGTTATATATATCTGCATGTTCTTCAAGTCAATGAATGTACCCTTGCTTGCAGTGCTTCTCGATAAACAATGAACACCACTAGAAATTAAGAAATACCATTAAGATATATGATGCAAAGAAAAACATATACATTCCTGAGCTTCTGATTACTTTTCTGATGTTATACCATTAATGGAGTTTAGAAAATGCAATGCAAAACCTAAAATATCTGATGTGAAATGGATCTGTGGGATGCACAGGGTGTCAACGTGACTCTGGGACATCTGTATCCGATGTAAACAAAATAAACACTTTTTATAATTGTCTATACAACAGGATTTCAAGCACACAAACAGAGTAGCATCAAATAGTTATTCAGGTAGGATTGAGGGGATCCTGAAAATGAATACAAACTGTCCATCCAACAGTTTGTTTCATATCTGACCGGCATTGCCATTTTAAAAGCGCTTTTTTTATAAACCTTTATTCAATTAGAAGAGTCCTATTAAGATTAAGATTCTATTTTTCAAGGAAGACCTAAGCAAGACCGGCAACAGCATAAATATAAACGCATAGAGAAGGAAAGCTCAATTCAGAGAACATAAAATAAAAGCAAACGTACATTATCTGCCTCTATTTATTTTCTTTTGGTTTCAAATAAGTTATACGAGATTCATTGATTGGATTTCAAGTTCTTATCTGAAAAATATTTGATGTACAGGTACCCCAACTGCCCTTTTTACAATATAAGTATGGGCATATTGGATAGAAAGCAAAAAAAGTGTTACCTAATAGGACTCCAACAACTTAATCAAGTTGTTGTGGTTTCATCCAGGGTGGGGTTCATAATGGAAAAACGCACAGTGGTGTACTCACCGGCTTGTTCACGCATATAATGCAACATGACTGTTAGTTTAGTTGATGGCAATAATCATGGTTCTTTGCAAGTTGCTATCTGGATGTAATTGTATAATGTAATTCCTTTGTGTAAGTAGGCAAGGACCCTGACGGAAACATTCTATCCGTCTTCACCATGAGCATGAGTCTTCACCATGAGCCAGAGTCTTCATTATGTCTTCACCACAACAAGTCCTCCAACTCATACGACCAAATGGGTCGATTGTTTAAGCCCTTATTACGACCAAATATGTCGTTTGTTCAAGCGCTTAATACGACCTATAATTCAACCCAGTCTCACGGCATTTCGTGTTCACCAACACGATTTTTAATCTATTGATTCGTGTTCACCATCACGATTTGCCCCTTTTTTTCGTGTTGCACAGCACGATTTTAAAAGCAATGTATTTCTACTGGTAACGTGTTTCGTGCCTGCAGGCTGCAGCACGTCTTTTTCTCCGGTCGGGTCGTGGAAGACCGGAAGCTGTGTGGTTCATAAAAACATGTTCTTATTCAATATCAAGCCACAGTTATTGCTTTTATTTTAAATCGTATAATTTCGGACTTTTGTTGTCGTCTGTGAGGAAAATAAATGGGGCTCAGAGCCTCAGGATACTGAAATCTGTATTTTTTAAATCTTTTTTTCCTTCTAATTTGTTATTCTTTTCAAAATAACACACTGTTATTTACACACAATTATCCTTGCTTTTATTTATTGGTTTAATTCCATAATCTCTGGCTTTTTTGGCGTCCGTCAGGAACTGAATTTCAAAATAAATATAACCGGAAACAGACGTAGGCATTTCGAGCGATTACCCAAGATCCTCAGCTATGGTTTTAAGCTCGCTGATTGGATGTGTTAGCCGCAATGCATGCTGGGATTTGGTGTTTATATTATATGAAATCCGGAAAACATTTTAAAAGTATAAAATAATACTTAATTGCGAGTGCTCTTGCTTTTCTCTTTAAAAGTCATCACATAACGGCATTGTAATACACGGTTCGGCTGCATTACATATTACAGATCTGCCGTAGTTCTTTATTTAGAGAGCCCTGATGAGAAGACCTTTGGAAAAACTGGAAGATATGGCGCCGAAACTGAATACTTGACGTGGATCATAAATATATCAACAATTAAACAACATCTTCAATTTCTCTTCACACAATACGTCTCCTTGCAGTATCAACACTAATTCGGCTGACTTTTACATTTGATCTAATTCATAGATAGGTTATATTTACACCATAACGGTGCACAGCTGATAGAAAAGGACTGTCGTTTTCAAAGATATTACTGATTTTCTTTGAATGTAAGAATGTAAATACTGAGTCTGAAATAGTATAGCAATATGCTGTAAAATGATGTGCAAGCATGCATAAAACTATACATCTTCAGATGTTGTACATACACACTAATAATACAAAGTTATTATGGCTGTGTGCACCTTGTGTACACCTCCTAGTGGTTAAAGCACGTTATTTAATTATTGTTTTTATGTGTTATATTTTATTACAAAAATATTAAGAGTACATACTTTCATAGGGGGAAAGTATAAATATAGAAATATAGAATATAAAAAATCAAGAAGATACTATAAGTGATCTCTACAATAAAACAGTTTAGTGCAGGATGTACACCATAGACTGTATATATAAAGATGTACACAGATATTAATAATAAAGGAGGAGGTGCAAAACAGAAAAACGGATTAACCTTTATTTAAACATTAAATATTAAGCCTGACAAAGTAATTGACGTCTAATATATTGCTTTCCTGCAATGTTAACTATGTTGAAGCACTTATTTTAACTGATATTATACACATTAATTATACTCTTATGTATGTAGATAGAATAAGAAATGTGCAGAATATGACAGTTTAATGGTGGAGGTACACACATATTGATAGATGTCTTGTAATGCACTGTTGAGGAACCTGTGACCCAAGTTTTTCATTCATTGCATAACTACACCGTAGTTGTGTATGATATGTCAATAAACCTTTGAAAATCTTGAAAGGGATATGCAAAATAGCCATAATATACAGTCTTTAATGAACTATTAGTAGAGAATAACGAGTAATGAATATACTTTATTACTTGTTTCCATTCATGTCAATTGCAGATACATGTTTAGTCTTCTCAAGCACCAACTATCAAATATTTCTCCTGATTGTTGGCACTTGACAATCACCTTACCTGAATTTTACTCAGGTGTAACTAAAGTCTGATTTAAGGGTTGTTTATATTTCACATAATTAATCAGAATCTGCAAAGTAACTCAAATAAATGCAGTGGAGTAAAAATACCAGGTTAACCTCTGAATTGTAGTGTAGTAGAATTACAAAGTAGCAATGAGCTGTCATGTGGGTATATGGCATTAATATAATGCTGCGCATTATGGACACAAGTGATTTTCACCCATTTATTAATTATATGTTTTACATTTGATAACACCAATGTGTTTAATAATGGCAACTTCTAATTGTGGGAAAAACGAAAACGTTCAGTAGAGACGTCCCATAGAACATTTTGCGAAACACAATAGCCAGCATGTGTAGTTCTGGGGGGGTGTTCGATTCCAGTTTTGGATAGTCTGGCGTGGTTTCGTTCCATTTCACACAGCTGTTTGATGCTTTGCGTAACCTTACGGGAACTGTAGTCCTAAACGATATCTGGGGATTATGGGTAGTGTAGTGTCTTCGGCCATCCTAAACTCAGAAATGTTGACAATCGCAATGATGCTCGAAATGTCCCTTATAGGCCTACGTCTGTTTCCGGTTATTTTTATTTTTAAATTCAGTTCCTGACGAACGCCAAAAAAGCCCGAGATTATGGAATTAAACCAATAAATAAAAGCAAGGATAATTGTGTGTTATTGGTGAGTAAATAACAGTGTGTTATTTTGAAAAGAATAACAAATTAGAAGGAAAAATATTTAAAAATACAGATTTCAGTATCCTGAGGCTCTGAGCCCCATTTATTTTCCTCACAGACGGCAACAAAAGTCCGAAATTATACGATTTAAAATAAAAGCAATAATTGTGGCTTGATATTGAGTAAGAACATGTTTTTATGAACCACACAGCTTCCGGTCTTCCACGACCCGACCGGAGAAAAAGACGTGCTGCAGCCTGCAGGCACGAAACACGTTACCAGTAGAAATACATTGCTTTTAAAATCGTGCTGTGCAACACGAAAAAAAGGGGCAAATCGTGATGGTGAACACGAATCAATAGATTAAAAATCGTGTTGGTGAACACGAAATGCCGTGAGACTGGGTTGTATAATTACGTTTTAAAATTGTCGGCCTCTAGTGCTCCCGTTCAATGCAAACGTTACAGAGGGTTGTTTATTCACAAATAACCCTCTCTGTAAAATCCTAAATTGTAGGATAGTTTGGCCATTAAAACGCTTTATGATTAGATTTCTAGCGAGTAGTATATATTGTACTTTTAGAATCCACGTCCAGTCGATATGTAGGATCTATAGTTTGATAGATATTACGAAGATGATTTGAGGTTTCGTCAGGACAACGTGTATATGCGGCAAGCTTCCATGTAAAGTTACGGGTTGAAAACAGTATTTCCGGTCTCGCCGTTTTCATAATAAAACCAATGATCAAATGATTTAACAGTGATATCTGCACTACTCATCCATTAAAAAACATCAGTTTATCCTAGTTAATTATACGACATTAATTGGTTTAAATTCTGTACAATGCTTTTGTGTTTTTCCCATAGGTTTCTCTCTTTCGATTCTGAGAGACACATTTCTGTTTTCAGAGGTTTTGATAGGCTAAAATCACGCCGCAATGCACGTCGGGATATGGTGTTTATGTGATATGAAATCGGAAAACATAAAAAAAAAAGATAATAATACTTTATTCCGAGTGTTCTTGCTTTTCTCTTTGAAAGTCATTATATAACGGCATTGCAATACACGGTTCGGCTGTATTAAATATTACAGATCTGCCCTAGATATGTATTTATAGAGCCCTGATCAGAAGACCTTTTGACAAACTGGAAGAGATGCCGCCAAAACTGAATACGTGACGTGGACCATAAATATATCAACAATTAAACAACATCTTCCATTTCTTTTCACACAATACGTCTCCTTGCAGTATCAACACTAATTCGGCTGACTTTTATATTTGATCTAATAAGTAGATAGTCTGTATTTACACCATAACGGTGCACAGCTGATAGAAAGGGACTTTTTTGTAGTTTTTAAAGATATTACTGATTTTCTGAACTACCTTTCCAACTCCTCATGCAGTTGACTGTTACAGGTACAAGTTCATGGTACAATGCATAAGCTTCACATCGAGAGACTGAAACTGTATTTTCCTTTAACGTTCTGTTTTAATTTCACAATAAAGTTTATAGTCATATTATGTACGATATTATTATGTTTTATTAACTCGACCACTGGTCTAAACCGCACCTCCTAGTATTTAAAGCACGTTATCTATAGTTCAAACCGAAGAGACGTGATGTAAGAATTACATATTTATTGTTTACACGTCATATGAATGAAATGATTGCCATGATAATACAACAGGAGAATGTAATGGTGTTTGGCGATTAGGCCCCGGTTTGCAGGATAATCATTCAGGAGGGAAAGCACCGCTCCGATGAAATCCCCGGGGTCTAGACACTGGTGGTGGTGCTGAGTAGGTGAGACCGGTCTGAAGAAGGAAGGTTTAGCTTTGTCCTGGAGGAGACTGGAGGCGAGAGGGGTGGAGGCGGGTTGCGGTCATCTGCAAATGACAACTGACAGGGAGGAAGAGCAGGCATTTAAGGAATTTAGCATGTGCAGCTATTGGCTGCTGAGGGGTGACGCCCTCATATTTAATGAGGGGGGAAGGGAGCCATCGAGTGACGTGTAAGTGACTCGTGTTAGGTCTTCCTTATTGAACTTGCGCTAAGCTTCATTTCAAACCGGAGAGACGTGATGTAAGAATTACATATTTATTGTTTACATGTCATATGAATGAAATGATTGCCATGATAATACAACAGGAGAATGTAATGGTGTTTGGCGATTAGGCCCCGGTTTGCAGGATAATCATTCAGGAGGGAAAGCACCGCTCCGATGAAATCCCCAAAACCAGTGAAGTATGAAATACTGAGATGAACGGAGTTGCTTACCTTGTGGGGTGACTGGTGATCTGGGAAGGAAAGATAATAGATTAACACGTATATGAGCGACATAGTGCCGGAATCACTGCCGGAGCTTACGGGTCATGCTGAGACTCTGACTGCCGAAATCAGTGCCGGTCTTACCTGAAAACGACCTGCGGGTTGCATGCCTGGCCAGCAGGGCTTGACTACGCCGAGGAGCGAGCGGTTTCGTTTTGTAACGGTGGCCCAACGTCCACGACACCTAAGTGTACTGTAGCCCGCAGCTACGACACCGAAGTGTACGGTGGCCTTCCGCCACGCCTGACTTCGCAGGCTATATATATATATGTATATATATATATATATATATATCTTTGTATTTACTCTTTTCTCTTTCTTTCGTAACTGACACCGAAGTGTACGGTGGCCTTCCGCCACGCCTGACTTCGCAGGCTATATATATATATATATATATATATATATATCTTTTCCTTTACTCTTTTCTCTTTCTTTCTTTCCTTTGTTTTGTAACTGACACCGAAGTGTACGGTGGCCTTCCGCCACGCCTGACTTCGCAGGCTATATATATATATATATATATATCTTTTTCTTTACTCTTTTCTCTTTCTTTCTTTCCTTTGTTTTGTAACTGCCACGGGGGTGTACGGTGGCCCGAGTCCACGCCTGACTGCAGGAGATACATTTTACACTGATACGTTTGAGCAAGGCCTGGGAATGAAATACCTGTGTGCCGGAGATGAAGCCCGTTACATGTAGTTGCAGCGTGAGACGAGACATTATTCCCTGTGGGCGGGGCCCGTGGAATTAGGACAGGAATGCAGTTTGAATATCAGGTACCTTAGTGAGACATGTATACTTGTGAATGTGTTTATGAGCCACCACCAGTTATATGCATAGATACCATAGTCAGGGTCTGAGAGATCTTTGGGAAGCCAGTACGGCGCTGATGTCCGGGCGAATGTAGGTTGTGAAGGCGGAGGAGGACCACTGTCCTAGTTGTTGTAGGGATGAGGTAGAGAGACCTTGATTAGCAGCAGAGGTGGCTGCACCTATCCTGAAGGAATGTCCCGGGTATGATATAGGTGATAGGCCGGATTTAATGAGAACTTGCTTGAGGTAGAAATTGACGGGGTCCATGACCCTGTGAACCACTCTCCCTGGAAGAAACCCCCAAAACCCACGGATGGGGCGGCATCCGTGAAGAACCTCATTGAGTCAGAGGAACGCATGAGGTCATCGTAAAAGAAAGTAACTCCGTTCCAGTGGGCGAGCAGGAGGGACCAGAAACGTAGGTCTGAGCGGCAGCCTTCGTCTAAGAAAACGCAGTCATGGAGTTTGTCGACCGCTGATGCTGCGTCCAGGAGGCGGGAGATGAACGAGCGCCCCTGGGGGATGACGTGCATGGCGAAGTTGAGGTGTCCGAGAAGGGAGAGCAACTGTTGTTTTGTGATAACTTGTTGCTCGCAGTATGACTTGGTGATGTCCCGGATGCGCTGCAATTTGTCGGAGGGGAGAGACGCCTTCATGTCTATGGAGTCGAGGATGATGCCAAAGAACTCTAAGCGTGTGTCGGGACCTAACATTTTCTCTTTGGAGAGAGGGACATCTAACTCCTGAAGCAGTGTTGAAGCTTGGCCAGTGAGATCCCTGAGCTGTCCTGTGGCGGGTCTATGGGGAGGAGTCGTCCAGTAGGTGAAGGACGGAGGGGATTCTGACGATGTTCAGCAGGATTCAGCAGGATCCAGCGGAGCGCTTCCGAGAAGGAATTGAAGATGCAGGGGCTGCTTCTGCGAAAATAGAGTTTGGACTCCCACTTAATACCGAACGAATTCCACTGGGACGGATGAATGGGGATGATTTTGAAGGCATCGGTAATGTCCGCTTTGGAGAGCCGAGCTCCGTGCCCTGTGAACTTGATCATCTTTATTGCATTATCCACTGAGGCATGGTGAAGGGAGAACTGATCTGGAGGGATGATGCTATTGACGCTGCCGAATGGCCGGAGCGGGGAGCGGACAGATCGAAAATCAGCCTTTTATTTACGTGTGGCTTATTCCGATGGGATTTGAACGGAACACTGAGAAGGGGGAGGAGCTAAAAGGGCAGATTATATATCCTTTGAGAAGTTCTTTGTCGATGAGCTGGGAAACTATGTTGGGTTCTTTAGCGGCTGACTGTACGTTTCTTGCTACGAAAGTCACTGTGGGAGATGGGAGGACCCCTACCCTGAAGCCTTGGGAGAGCCCTGACAGAGATAGTCAACGAACACGGAATCTGGGTGAGTAGATAGCGCAGCTGCTAGCTGAGGGATGATAATGGGAGTGGAGGGGTGATATTCCAATTATTATTTTTTTTTATTCCTCCGCGAGGTTTCTGGCGCAGAGCTACTGTGACGGCCCGTCCACACGGTGGCGCACGTTAAAGCTTCCAACGCTTCAGCCCATTCACTTTGAATAGGGTGACGTCACTTTTAGCAGGACTGTATTTTGGGAAGCGACGTGGAGCGTTGCTGGCGTTGCTCGCTTCAAAAGTTGAGCAATGTTCAATTTTGTTGGTGCCTCGGCAGAAGCGTCAGCCGATGAAATCCCGTTTATGCAAATCTGCCAGTACAAGCGCTAGCCAGTCTAACCGCGTGTATGCTGGGAGAGACTACGCAGGTCATTACCTCATATTCCAAAAAATGGAGGGAAAATTCATTATAGCGGTAGTGAATCGCCCGGTGCTGAATGATTTGTCTCTGTTCATCTACCGGGATACAAACCAGAGGAGCGAGGCATGGAGGGAGGTGGCAGAGATAGTGGGTGAAACTGGTAGGTTTTCGCCTGTTGGAGTTTTTTTTTTTTTTTTTTCCCCCAGTTTACTTCGTTTTAACGTTGCTATTGCTTTGTATCTCGGGGGCAAGAGATTCATGTGATTGGTTGTTGGTCACGTTGCTCGCAAAAAAAACAGTAGCGTAGGCAGAAATGCACTTTAGGGTGGGCCTGTAAAAATATAGGGTGGGCCAGATTTTTGGCAGATTACTTCCAAGTTCCTTTCTTCTCTTTCCTCTTCTTTCCTTCTTCTTCTTCTTCTTCTTCTTCTTCTTCTTCTTCTTCTTCTTCTTCTTCGGAATACTTTCTTTTCCATAACAGATGGGTATGTTTGTGTATGTATGTGTGAACGGGAGACACGTATTTTACTGTTTTATCAAGAGCACAACACAACATCTTAGTGTCATTCTGGACAGCTCTCATCTGCACCACACGTACAACTCACCCATGCTGCATTCTTGTACAGTCTTAAAACCTTTCCTTGGAATATGTTATGCGTTGTAAGGTGTCCTTGGGTGCTTTGAAAGGCGCCCCTAAATAGAATGAATTATCATTATTATTTATTATCTGAAACGATGTAATAACTTTTTTTTCAGTCACTTGCCCTATACATTCAGCAGACCATTCACTTTGATTTGATCCCGTTATAAATGTCATCATTTCGACAATAAATAAATGCTGCATAAACGTTATCTTCCACGTTTTATCTAACCATCTCCGTTTCTACCTTTCAATATATTTTGAAAGAGAACTCTCTCTCTCTCTCTCTCTCATCTGCGTGCGGGGGCGGGGCCTCACAGACACGCTGCATCTCTCGCTTACGGACACGCTGCAGCCTGTGCAGTGTGCACACGGTTCTGCTGGTAATGAATATTACATTTTGTGAGGAAACTTCTCAACCAATAGTTCCAATAAGTATTCACTTCAGGTTTACGAAAGTAACTGACTCAGATTACTCGTTTTTCAAATGTAACGCCCGCTGAATATACATGATTTTTTGTATTTCTGATTACGTAACGCCGTTACATCTATTCTGTTACAACCCGAACCTGTGTGGGTGAGTGCAAACATTTTCGTTAACACTAGTACCTGACCTGAGTGCCACGGAAGTCGAAGCTCCTGTGACGGAGTCTTCCAGGGCCTGGAGGCGAGCAGCTATCATGGAGCTAGCCAGGGATTGCAGGGAGCCGGCCACGCTACTCTCCATGAGGGGTGTGTTAGTGACGCTCCCGGACTGGCGAGCCTGGGAAGGGGTGGATTTTGGAGGTGGACGGGATCCTGGCTGGAGGGCTCGACTTCCTGCCTTTTTTTTATTACCTCCGCGGCTGCGGCAGCGTCCTCGCCCTGCTCTCTGGGGAGCTGACTGGAGCTGCTGCCCCGGACTGGGGAGCTGTGCTGGAGACCTGATCCGAGAGCTCTCGGAGCTGCGAGAGAGTGAGGCCTGGGGCTGTGGGGATGCCCTGCTGCAGGAGCCGGGCGATGAGGAAGTCTGCCTCTGGTGATAGGGCGCTGTGGGGAGCCGAACCGGGATCGAATAATTCCATACCAGGTTCGTGATCTGAATTGTCCGAGTTGGACATCTTGAGCTAGTTTTTCTTGTGCTTTTTTTTTTTTCTCACGAGGAGGAGTATAGTACTGCTACTGTTTGCGGTCATCTGCAAATGACAACTGACAGGGAGGAAGAGCAGGCATTTAAGGAATTTAGCATGTGCAGCTATTGGCTGCTGAGGGGTGACGCCCTCATATTTAATGAGGGGGGAAGGGAGCCATCGAGTGACGTGTAAGTGACTCGTGTTAGGTCTTCCTTATTGAACTTGCGCTAAGCTTCATTTGTAGAATAAGTTATATTTGATGAAAACATTTAAATATTAAGAGTAGCCTACATACAATATAGGGGTCAATGATAGAAATATAGAATGGAAAATATCAAGAAGATACTGTAGTGATCTCTACAATAAAACAGTTTAGTGCAGGACGTCCAAAGATATTAACAGGAGGATGTGCAAAACAGACAAACTGATAAGGCTGAATTTTACTGAGGTATAACTAAAGTCTGATGTAAGGGTTGTTTATATTTCACATCATTAATCAGAATCTGCAAAGTAACACAAATAAATGTAGTAGAGTAAAAATACCAGGTTAACCTCTGAATTGTAGTGGAGTAGAACAAAGTAGTACATGCTGCTGTAACAAAAACATTTCCCAACTTGGGATCAATAAAGTATCTTAACTTAAGATGATCGATGGCTACTGCCATATTTGCTAAATGTGCATCTGAACCTTGACAAGTGCATGTTTCAGGCTTATCAATTAACAACAGGAGGGGTCACAGACATAAGACCAGCTGTTAAATACAGCTCTTCTGACCTTAGCTGTCATGTGGTATTAATGCTGCCCATTATGGACACAAGCAATTTTCACCCATGTATTAATTATATGTTTTAAATGTGATAACACCAATGTGTTTCGTATCCCCTAAACCTCCAGGGATGTATACATTTTAATAATGGCAACTTCTAATTATGGGAAATACGAAAACATCTTTTAAAACTACATTTCCCAGTAGAGGCGTGCCATAGAACATGCTGCGAAACACACAATAGCCAGCAAGTGTAATTCTGGGGGGGAGGGCCGGGCTGGACCCGTCCAAGTCCAGTTTTGGATAGTCTGGCGTGGTTCCATTCCATTTCAAAGAGCTGTTTGACAGCGTAACCTTGTCGCACTGCCACTCCAATATCCAATCACAGAGCTTGAGGGATAATCACGGGGTTTGTAAAGCAAGGCGGATGTTGTAGTCCCAAACGATAGCTGGGGAATCTGGGTAGTGTAGTGTCTTCGGAAACTCTGTAGTGTCTAAACTCCGAAAAACCAATTTGTTTCTCCGAATCGAAGGTTAAAAACACAAAAGCATTGTACACAATTTAAACCAATCAATATTGTGTAATTAACAAGGATAAACTGATGTTTTTTAGTGGATGAGTAATGGAGATATCACTGTGTAATCGTTTGACAGTGTGGGGAATACTTCCGGTTTTATTATAAAAACTTCGAGACCGGAAATACTGTTTTCACCCACGCTAACTTTACATGGAAGTTGCCCCATATACAGTACACGTTCTCCTGGCGAGACCTCAAATCATCTTCGTATATCTATCAAACTGTAGATCCTACACATCCACTGGACGTGGATTATAAAAGTACAATATACACTTCTCGCTAGAAATTTTAATGGCCAAACTATTCCACAATTTAGGATTTTCCAGAGAGGGTTATTTGTGAATAAACGACCCTCCGGAGCGTTTGCAATCGACAGGAGCATGTTGTTTCTTACACGACCACTAGAGGTGCTACACTTTAAAACGTGACTCTGGGTCATATTTAGCTGCTGAACAATCGACCTATATGGTCGTTTTTTGTAGGAGGACAGGCTGCTTCACCATGACTCTGAGTCTTCATCATGTCTTCACCATGACTCTGAGTCTTCACCATGAGCCTGCGTCTTCATCATGTCTTCACCATGAGCCTGCGTCTTCATCATGTCTTCACCATGACTCTGAGTCTTCATCATGTCTTCACCGTGACTCTGAGTCTTCACCATGAGCCTGAGTCTTCACCATGAGCCTGAGTCTGCACCATAAACTTGAGTCTTCATCTTCATCATGTCTTCAACGTGAACCTGAGTCTTCCTACAGTGGTGACTTTGGCCATTATCTCACACTCCTGTACAACTACAAGTACAATGAGTTAGCGCATGGTTCGGCGAAATGTCTTCCTTCTGTTTTCGCCACACAAAGGCGAACAAAGTCAATTGACATTTGTCATGGATTAGGGACGCCATAACACCAAGGTAGTTACTGTTGCTTACTGATGTGCAGTAGTCTCCAGTCAGTGCAATACATAGCGTAACGTAACTTGTGCAACATATTCCATTCTCTTTGCATTTTCACTGCCATGCTATAGTTCTAAACAATCAGGCTGTAATTACGGGAGGAAGTTAGGGTCAAATCTGGTAGAGTTTGCGTTCACTTTTGAACGTGTTTTCCAGATAAATCGATTTGACATCCCTACTAAATATTTGTTTAACCGGGTACCGCTTTCAGTGCCAATAACCTGGCAAGATAACGATATATTAACTGGGCTAGAGTTTCAAAGACGCAATACATCAATCCAAAATGCATTCTATGCAAGAGTTTGCCTCATCATAAAGAAAACAATGTACCAATACCAATATTGGTGTCTTTTTCGGAACAAAAAAAGCTTTTGGCCAAATTCAGAGAACAAAGACACGCAAATTGTAGTATATCCAGGGTTGGGAGGTTACTTTGTAAATGTAATCAGTTACTGATTACTGAATACATGGCTCTGAAAGTAATCCGAATACAGTTACAGTTACGTGTCTTAAAAAAGTAACATAATCAGATTACTTTTAGATTACTTTTGGATTACTTTCTTTTTCCATCACAGATGGGTATGTTTTGGTGAACAGGAGACACAAAAAGCAAAATGAAACTGAATGTGTTTTTACTGTTTTAATGGCTTATCAAGAGCACAACGAAACATAACCTCTGAAACGATGTAACAACATAATAAACTTTTTGGGGATGCAGCTTGGGATGTGAGGAGTGAGGGACACGGCTTAGAACGGGCGTGTCGCATTCTGTCCTGCCAGTGTTGGCAGGACATGAATTAAAATGTCGAACTCGGACTTCATTTTAAGGACATGTCGGCCAGGGGTGTAGAGCTATATTTGTTTAAGCACCGGATCGGCAAAACAGGAGACTCTGTGCACCAGTCTGCCTTGATCTATGAATTCATGTCCGTGACTCTCACAGTAGCCTATCTGCTGCCCACAGCTGTTTTATAGAAGGAAAACCTCCTTCACTTCATGAAATCTCTGCAGCACCAGGAGGTAGCCTCTGAGAAGACGAGCGTGCAGTGCCTTTCACGCACCGCCTTCGCTGTGTTTATCTTCAGAATCATAAGGCTAAAGAGCGACCGCAGGCTGATGTGTTTTAACCACACACACCTCTACACACACACGACTTAAACGCAGACTTTTGTTCCTCCATGTTTCGTTGTTATTGTTTCACTGAGCGGATCCGCCCCTTTTTTTCAAACGCTCCCTTTTTTGGTCCATCTGCGGCGGTAAAAGTTTGTGTGCGCTGTGATGATTCGGCTGTACCTTTAATAATGAATATTAAATGTTGTGAGGAAATCTTTCCACCAATAATTCCAATAAGTAATCCAAAATGTATTCACTTCAGGTTTACGAAAGTAACTGTAATCAGATTACTCGTTTTTCAAATGTAACGTGAGCTGAATACAGTTACTTGATTTTTGTATTCTGATTACGTAACGCCGTTACATGTATTCCGTTACAACAAAACCCTGGGTATATCAATGTGCCGCCTAAAGGGGTCCATAACCGAAGAGCAATAAGGAGAAAACCAATAGCCTGATTTTGGAAAGAGATGTTAGATTGCCTCCATCCAGATAGTTTAAAGTGCTAATAATCTAAAAATAGAGCATTTCAGTGAAGTGTCTATTATTATATTATACAGAAGGCATACAGAAGAATGGCCACCCCTGGCTATCCTCGCTGGCATTGGCCATTACTGCCATTAACAAGATAGATAACTGTCATTGTCTTTTAATGGACAGGTGACTCGTAGTGTTGGGTGTAATGCGTTACAAATGTGACGACCCCTCCACACCACGTGGGGTGCCGTCTGGTTGTGGGTGTGCTTTGTGGGTGTTCACAGGTTCATGGCTGATGAGCTGCACCTGGAAAGGAAAAGGATATAGGAGGAGCCCAGCCGTTATGTCGCTCTGTCTTCTCTGGGCACTTGTCCTGTGCCAGCGTCAGGGACCTGTTGCTGGTTCTTGTTGCTTGTTTGTTTGTTTTGAATAAATGAACATTATATCATACCCCTCGTCTCGCCTCCCCGCTTTATGTTGCAGGCCAGGAGCCGGGTTGTAACACAAAAGTAACGGAGTTACAGTAAAGTATTACTTTTTGCTGTAACGAAGTAATGTTACGTATTACTAATGCAATTTGGGTAATATAGGCCTACTAGGCTACGCAATTCTCAGTAACGCAATTACAACTCATTTTAACCCGAAATGAAATGGTGTTTTGTTTTTTAAGAATTCACTAACATCGCGAGACATTCCGACACCGGAGAAAAATTATGCCGGTAGATTAGTAAAGCTGGTTTTTACGTAATCAGTCAGGCTGATCTTGATGAGCCTGAACTGAAGGGTGTTATTTTCCCCGTAATGACCAAGTTGCTGCACATTATCCCGCTTATTACATGGCCAGAAACTAAACAAACTAAGGAATGGACTCCCAATATTAATTTAAATGATTTTATCGAGTTACAATAATCGTATTTCTTCCGCTAAGAAAAAACGGCAGCACTGTCCAACTCTGTTCACAGTTTCTGATCCACTAACAAGTCCTTAAACACTGCAGAGCCCATACCGTGTTCCTGTTAGTGTTTACTTCTTGTCTGTCTTCTTCTGTTCATTTATCTGACGTCCAGCACTTCGTCTTTTACCCTCTTTTACTTTCTCTTTCTTGATCCTCCTTAGCAACATAATTGAGTATTCAACTAAGCCTTGTAATACAAGTTGTTAGTAGCCTTAAGGGCCTACACAGTTGCTCCACTAAAATACATTTTAGTATTTGAAATACCTAGCCATTATTTTGCTGTTATATTTGGTGAAAGTAACTCAACAGTAATATAAATATATATTCTTCTGGTGATTTATCTGACGTCCAGCGCGCCGTCTTTTAACCTCTTTTCCTTTCTCTTTCTTGATCCTCCTTAGCAACCTATATTATAGTCCTTGACAGTGGTCTGTACTGGATTAACAACGTGTCACATGTTAAGAATTTACAATCAGAATCGAGTATTCAACTAAGCCGTGTAATACAAGTTGTTAGTAGCCTTAAGGGCCTACACAGTTGTTATGCTATACCACATTGCCCTTCACTGGATGTATAATGAGCTGCACTAAACTACATTTTAGCATTTAAAATACCTAGCCATTCTTTTGCGGGTATTTTGGTGAAAGTAACTCAAAAGTAACTAAAGTAGTGTAACTCATTACATTTCAGAGACAGTAATATTGTAATGTAACTTATTACTTAAAAAAGACAGTAATAAGTCATATGTAATGTATTACATTTTGGAAGTAACTTGCCCAACACTGCTCGTGTAACATGTGTGAGCATAATGTGTGTGTTTCTTTCAGACAGCACTGAAACTCATCAAAGCTCATCTCTGTCTCTGTGATTAGCAGAAGTTTCATGGCAATTCACGGGGCTCCATATAACACAAGCATTCTTTCTCTCAAATTAATTAGCTTAAATTAGATGTCAAAATGGTTCATTATTATGATGAATGTTTTATTGCAATAATAGTGAGAGGAATTAGAACAATGTTAAATCGGGGCGCACACACTCAATGCAGAGTTGTCAGGGAGAGTAATGGGTATAATTCATTTAATGGGAACAAAAATACCCACAGATTTTAATAGCAAGGATGGAGTGTGAGAGGAAGAGAGGGGGAGAGGGACGGAGGAGGAATAATAAATGCAGCTGAAAATGTAACTCATCTCCCTTTGTCATACAGAGCTAAATGAGGAGAGGCTGGAGTCTCTCGGCTCAGCTGTATTTGCCTTGCTGAACACAGAAGCCAACTTTGAATATAAATGAATGAATTTAGCAGAGCTATGAATTGGTAATAAATTACGTGAATGCTTTGACAACAGACATAATAGTAAGAGGTTGTAATGTACGAGACTTCCTCGAATCAAGTACAGCTGAGTTTGATATTAGTTTCAGTCACTTTCAAGTCGCAGATGTTTTTGCGTCTTACAATTTCTGATGCCAACTTAACTTCTGATCAGGCTATGTAGTAGATAACAAAGTTAGAAATATATGTCTGTATATTCATTTGTTTCAATTAAACTGTGTATGGTAGGTTATTTTTCTCATGAACAAAAGTTATTGCGAGATCTATCAATCAATCAATCAATGTTTATTTATATAGCCCAATATCACAAATGTTACATTTGTCTCAGTGGTCTTCACAGTGTGTACAGAATATCAGTATGACAATACGACACCCTCTGTCCTTAGACCCTCACATCGTACAAGGAAAAACTTCCAAAGAAAACCCAGTTTAAAGGGAAAAATGGGAGAAACCTCAGGGAGAGCAACAGAGGAGGGATCCCTCTCCCAGGACGGACAGACGTGCAATAGATGCCGTGTGTAAATTGAAAAGATAATACATTTGCAACATAGGTAGTCCAAATGTTTGGAAATGCATGTGTGTATAATAGGAAGATGAATCCACGAGGATATCCATCCAGGACCTATGATCCAGGACCACAGCCACGACTCAAGATCCAGCACTCGCGATCCAGGACACAGGACCGCAGGATCATCCATGACTCCGGATCCCAGCGTATATAGACACCAAAAAGAAAGACATTTGGGGAAGCTGGGTTAATCGGAACATGAGTGTACACGGGTATAGACAGAGAGAAGGAAGAAGTAAGATGTCCCCCGACAAACTAAGCCTATATCAGCAAAACTAGGGGCTGAATCTAATCAGCCCTAACTATAAGCTTTATCAAAAAGGAAGGTCTTAAGCGCACTCTTAAAAACGGATAGGGTGTCTGCCGCCCGAACACAAACTGGAAGCTGATTCCACAAATGTGGAGCTTGATAAGAAAAGGCTCTGGCTCCCATTGTACTTTTAAAGATTCTAGGAACAACCAACAACCCTGCATTCTTGGAACGCAATGCCCTAGTAGGACAGTAGGGTATAATGAGTTCTTTAAGGTAAGATGGCGCCTGCCCATTAAGGGCTTTGTAGGCGAGAAGAAGAATTTTAAATTCTATCCTGTGTTCTATAGGGAGCCAGTGTAAGGCAGCCAGAACAGGAGTAATGTGGTCCCTTTTCCTAACTCTGGTTAGTACACGAGCCGCAGCATTTTGAATCAGCTGAAGCGACTTGATTAACTTCTTAGTACTCCCTGATAATAGAGAGTTACAATAATCCAGCCTAGAAGTAACAAATGCATGGACTAGTTTCTCTGCATCGTTTTGAGGCAAGATATGCCTGATTTTTGCAATGTTACGTAGATGGAAGTAGGCGGTCCTTGAAATTGATTTTATGTGGGCGTTAAAGGATAAATCCTGATCAAATATAACACCAAGATTCCTTACAGTCTCACTGGAGGCCAAATTAATGCCATCCATAGTTAGTATGTCTTTAGATAATTTGTTTCGTAGATTCTTCGGGCCAAGTACAATAACTTCAGTTTTGGTCGTGTTTAACATCAAAAAGTTTAAGGTCATCCACGTTTTTAAGTCCTTAAGGCAGTCTTGAATTTTATTTAGATGATTAATTTCATCAGGCTTGATTGATAAATATAGTTGAGTATCATCCGCATAACAATGAAAGTTTACAGAATGATTCCTTATAATATTGCCTAACGGAAGCATATATAATGTGAACAAAATAGGTCCGAGCACTGAGCCCTGTGGCACTCCATGGCTAACTTTGGTTTGCGTGGAAGATTCATCGTTAACACGTACAAACTGAGAGCGTTCAGATAGATAGGACCTAAACCAGCCTAAAGCAGTTCCCTGTATGCCAACTAAGTGCTCTAGTCTTTGCAATAGGATATCATGGTCGATAGTATCAAATGCAGCACTAAGATCGAGCAAAACAAGAATAGAGACAAGTCCCTTGTCTGAGGCTATTAGAATATCATTTGTGACTTTAACCAGAGCTGTCTCTGTGCTATGATGTGTTCTAAAGCCAGACTGAAAATCTTCAAATAAATCATTGTTTTTTAAGTAATCACACAACTGTTTTGCGACCGCTTTCTCAAGAATTTTTGAGAGGAACGGAAGATTAGAAATAGGTCTATAGTTGGCTAAAACCTCTGGATCGAGGTTGTGCTTTTTAAGAAGCGGTTGTATCACTGCTACTTTGAATGATTGTGGAACATAGCCTGATAATAAAGACATATTCATAATATTTAATAAAGAAGTGCTAATTAATGGAAAAACTTCCTTCAACAGCTTAGTTGGAATTGGGTCTAACATGCACGTGGATGGTTTAGAAGAGAGAATCATTGAATGTAATTGTTCAAGGTTAATGGCTGAAAAGCATTCTAGTTTACTATCTAGTGTAATATTAGAACTTACGATTCCGGGAGCTGTTGATAACACTATACTGGTCGAAGGCAAGAGGTCATTAATTTTGTTTCTAAGAGTAACAATTTTATCGTTAAAAAAGCACATAAAATCATTACTACTGAGTGCTATGGGAATAGAAGGCTCAATCGAGCTGTGGCTCTCTGTCAGCCTGGCTACAGTGCTGAAAAGAAATCTTGCATTATTCTTATTCTCATCTATTAATGAAGAGTAGTAGGCTGCTCTCGCTTTACGCAGTGCTTTCTTATATTCATTGAGAGTAATATGCCAAATTAAACGAGATTCTTCAAGTTTAGTGGAACGCCATATCCTTTCAAGTTGTCTAGACTTTTGCTTTATTTTGCGGGTTTCGGCATTATGCCATGGAGCTAATCTATGTTGTTTTATTTTCTTCTTTTTCAAAGGAGCAACAGAGTCTAATTTTATTCGCAGCGCATCTATAGCACTATCAACAACATGATCAATTTGGGGTGGTGTACATTTTGTATAAGTTTCCTCCCCTACATGCAGACATGCTATCGAGTTAAGTATTGGTTGAATCTCTTCCTTAAATGTGGCTATAGCACTAACAGATAGGTTTCTGCTGCAAGAGCTTTTGACTAATGCTTTGTAGTCTAGTAACAGTACTTCAAAAGTTACTAAGAAATGGTCGGATAAAGCAGGATTATGCGGTTCGACTAATAGTTGCTCAATTTCAATACCATAAGTCAGATCTATCTAGCAGTCCTACATTTATTAAAGAGGCCATTTTAAGCTTGTTGGTGTTTTCCCTTTCCTGTAGTGTTTTATATATATTTGTGCATGTAAATGGCGAAAAATACAAATATGAATCTGAAAATTTGCAGAATATGCCCCCTTTAACCCTTAGATGCACGAGTGACTGGACCCACACTCTTCCATAAGTGGGTCAAAAAGGACCCGTATTAGAATAATATGTGTTTTTATGCCAACAATCACTTGTATAATATTTAGTATTATATTTTGGTTCACACCAGAAATATTAAATTCTTCATTTTTCACTATTTATATAATTTATTTTTACATTTTGAAAAAAGATTTGACCCACTTATGGAAGCTTGGGGTAGTAATACAAAAACTACAATTTCTTAAAATGTAAATTTAAAATGTGAATGGCATGATATCCAAAACACGTTTTTTGAGGAATAGCTGGAATATGAAATGATAAACATTTTTAATTACAAAGATACTTCAAGTATACCACCTCACCGGGTCAAAAAATACCCACTTATGGAAGCTTGGGGTAGTAATAAAAAAACTACAATTTATTAAAATGTCAATTTAAAATGTGAATGGCATGATATCCAAAACATGTCTTTTGAGGAATAGCTGGAATATGAAATGATAACAAAATGTAATTACAAAGATACTCTAAGAAAACCACCTCTCCGGGTAAAAAAATACCCACTTATGCATCTAAGGGTTGATTCATCATTCTGAAAGTGACTAAAAGATTTTCAGCCAGCCAGACTCAAGAGTGTCAGATCTGCAAGCAATTTGCCCAATGGTGCAACACCCTAGTGATTGTCCAATCAGTCACCGGCACCAGACAAATCAAATATTATTGTAAAATAATTATCCCATCATCTTGATAAGGCCTTAACAGCACCATGTAGGTCAATGAGACTTCGGCCAGACACAACCTTCACCTGATGTCACATCATATAATCTGCAATCATGCTGTCATCCGCTTTCCCTGATCGCTTTACGTTCAGAAGATTGCAACCTGGCCTCACTTCCACTCCAAAAGTCCTTAAAGTCTTAGCTGTCAGCTGCAGCCTTGAGTTGATTGACAACTCAGAAGTCTTCTGCCATCCATTAGTTGTTAATAGGCCTATGTGTGGTGAACGGACAGCTTACACAGTGTTACTGTAAGTGGCAGACAGTCCATTGACTGGATTCAGTAATCATCTGTTTGTTCTAATCCAATTACTGAACAAATAGAGGAAATCCAGGGGCAATGAGCTCCTTTGATTTGAACTGTTCTCTATTGTCTCTGTACTGGAGAGCAATGAATGCATTTCCATTGCTCCAGTGTGGGAGTGCACATGCACACGTAACAATGTAGCTATGTATAAAGAGCATTATGTTGTTGCTCTGATTAATTTGTAATTCACAAAGGCATATTAAAATAAAGTCATCCAATTGCAATTTAATCTTTAATTACCTTAGCAATATACCGCAGTTAACTAATGTAATTAGTTAATATAATCAATTCCTTAAAGAGAGACAATTGTAGACACGCATACATTTAAAGGTGTTTTATCCTAAACCAGCATTAAGACGACTTTAAACCAAATTGCCCGCCTCATCCGATTTGTCTGATCTGTGGAAACAAAGGTTCATTTCAGGACTCAGAATCTTACATTTGACAACACCTGTGTTTGGTTTAAGTACACAATGCTGAAGACAACAGCTCATCTTGTGCATTGTGTGTGTGAGGGGAGGGGGGTGTAAGGGGTGCACGCAAGTTCGGATCATCTGTTCCTGAGGTCATATCAGCACAATCTTTGTGTTTGGGCTGCTTGACCTGACTTGTACTCCTGTACTGGACACACTAGTGTCTAATCTGTCTGGCTCACCATATGCTGGCTAACTCGGCCATCAAAGACCCACTTAACCAGCAGTCAGCAAAGTCATGAGTTTTAAATGAGTGCATGAGATCTGTTGAAGTGGGGAGAAAACATTCCACATGTCAGTCTTTTTTGGGAGTGGCAGTGAGTGGCAGTTGGACGAAAAGTGGAGGGTTATTAAAGTGTTTTTTGATAAGAACATGTACACAGGCTTTTGACAGGCAGTTTTACTTCACAATGAGCATTCTCATGGTCAGAGTGTGTGGCCTTTTAGTGCCATAAAGGTTTCTGTCAAACGTATATAACTCCATTAACCTCTTAAGCCCTGAGCCTGTTTTTCAGGTTTCAAGCTCGAAAATGCTATGCCCAAAACAAATGACTATAACATAACTTCTAAAAGGGTTATATGAATAATTTATTTTATCAAAGCAAGGTTACATCTGTGAGTTGGATGTAGAAGTGTCAGAATCAATATAGATATTTGTCAGTCAGAGTAAATTCAGATGGAACATAGTAAAAAAAGGTAAATTCTTACCTCCGCCTAATAAAACCCATTACTTATAGTGAAAACCACCCTTGAATGATGGGATAGGTAGGCTAAAAGCTTTATGAATCCAAAGTATAACATATAATAAGTACCCTGTATAAAGATTGAGGCAAAACAAGTTAAATTTGACCATGTTAGAGAGTTTTAGCAAAAAGTAGTCCAGGCAGACTGACCTTTGGGCACATTTTGGCACATTTGGATACCATCAGTGCCATTTGACCTTTTTCAGGTACCATACTGTAAAACGAATTGTATTATCACTATAGGTAATCATTCCATCCAAATACAAGTGTTTTTATAAAAAAAAAAATTATTTGTAAATTAAAGGTCCCATGTCATGGCCATTTCCACTGATCATAATTCCATTGTTGAGGTCTACTAGAATAGATTTATACTGTGCAATTTTCCAAACTCACATTGGTTTCGCATACAGCATCTCTGTAAAGTATGTGTATTCAGCAGTATTCACTCTCTCCACTAAACTCTTGCCCCCCCCCCCCCCTCCCTGTGAGACCAGTGTGCTCCGATTGGTCGGGACCAGTCGGGACGTTGTGAATCGCGCTGAGCTCCGTGGAGGTGTGATTTCCTTGTTTAGCGAGACACAGCGAAACACAGCCAAACTCAACCTGAACACACACAAAGTCACAGCCGAAGTAAAACCAATAAGTGTGGCTTGATATTGAGTAAGAAAAAGGTTGATAAACGCTGTGAGAATGGGTCTGCAGAGAGAATTTTGCCGCGATCCCAACTGTCTGTTACCAGCCTGCTGCCAGGGAGGAGAGATCAGCAGAGCTGCATGCACTGAGTGTGTGAGGAAGTCCGTGGATTGGTCAATTTGGACCAATCAGCGGGGGCTTAACGTAACGGCTCAGCGGACGTAACGTAACGGCTCCACGGATTGGTCCATTTCGTTCCGGGGACGACATGACATCATGATGTACCCGGAATAATCAAATGGACAGTGACGTATCTCCAACGAGACGTTTTGGGGAGGTATTTTCTGTGTTAGAGTTTTACTCGCTACATGGTGTACTTTGAGGGTTTTGACTGCACACCATTTACATGCATAAAAACCTTCATAACACACAAGGGGACGGGTACTAACCGGAAAAGCATGACATGTTTTGTATGTAAATGGTGTGTGTGTGTGTGTGTGTGTGTGTGTGTGTGTGTGTGTGTGTGTGTGTGTGTGTGTGTGTGTGTGTGTGTGTGTGTGTGTGGACTTTGCCACAGTCCTTACATGTTTATCACCCGACGACTAACACTTCTAGGAAGGTTTACTTACACAATAACAATTAGGAAACATAGGATACATTTGTCTCCAACAGGAGCAGATTTATTTAAAAAAGAAAAACTACACTAAAACCGAAATAACACCACAAGCATTTTTTTTGTAAACACTGGCAAAAAAGAAAAAATGTACACAACCTGAATGTGTTTAGTGTTTTTAAATTGAGGCACCAGGCACTTAGTGCAGTAGATAGGTCTTCACCATTGTGTTGCCAGCATCAGAGCACCTCCTGAGCGCGGTGGCATCTTCCCCATAATACTTGGGAATGCATACGAGTGATGATGGGGGAAGTGGCAGGGACTTCACCCCTCATGTCTGCAGCAAGCTGCTCCCTGAAGGACTTCTGGGTGTGTGGCTTCGTCCTGCCAGGGTCACCCCTCATCTTGTGCAGCTCCTTGTGGAGAAGGAAGCTGTTCACCACTGCAATGTCCAGAAAATTGTAAAAAAAAGTCTTGTACCATGTCATGGTTTTGTGTTGAACGCTGTAGTACCCAATCAAAGCATCGGACACATCCACACAGCCCATGCTTCTGTTGTAGTCCACCACAGCGTCAGGATGTAACAATCTTAGTCTGCCACACACCAGCCCGTTTCACTTTCCTCCTGACAGTCTGTCCACTGAATCAGAAGATTCAGAGGGAGGCTGAGTTAGTACTGGTGCAGACGTCCGGCGGCGTAGCTTGGATGTTGATGGCTCTGGGGCAACTGTATGCTGATCTGATGCACGTCGTAGCTCGGATGAGGCAAATGTTGATGGCTGTGATCCAGAAGCCGTTTGATACTCGTCTTCATCACTGTGAAAACAAATGTGGAAAAAACAATTACTTTGATTACTTCACTGGCTTATTCTTTAAAAAATGTAACTCAAATCAGAAATAATTCCTCCATTTAGCGTGTGTGAAATAACAGTATACGATACGTATATATATATATATATATATATATATATAGACTGATATACAATACAGCTTTATTTATAAACTGCTAATAGTCAATGTCTGTAGAACTACACAACAGCATCCATTTGGCGTGTGTGGAATAACCACACACGCCAATGGAGGATATTATATATATTTATATACGAAATACAATTAATCTATTTATACGTTCACCAACATGATGTTGCCATTGTTTTAGTTTCTCACGGAATGATAACGCTACAACAACAAAGCAGCGTCCATTTTATATTTTGCGAGTGTGGAATTACTATCAGATTACACCAAATACACAACTAATAGATACAAACAGAGAGAATACATACCTTTCCTGAAGTTCATAATCAGGGTTGCCTGCTGTTGTCTCTGGCTGCTTCTCAGGTCGACTATTTTCATTTCCTCGCTCCTCGGTCCTCGGTCTCACCGGAAGTTGATTTGCCTGCGCCATCTTGAGTACCGTCCCATGGCTCTTATTTCTGCCGGAGGACCGAGGAGCGAGGAGAGAGGAGCGATCATGGAGGAGCGATAACCGAGGAACCACCAGACCATCCTCCGATGAAATCCTCAGATACTCACCCCGCCCCCTTACTGTGTATCGCTCACTGATTGGACTGATCTGATGCTTCTTGACATGAGAGCAATACCCCAGCGGAGTAAAGAAAATACATGAACCTCACAGGACTCACTCCTCAGTTTATACCGTGTTTTGTTTCAATTAATGTATCATTTAGTTACAAATATGTGATATATCTGAACAACAAAGTGGTCAAAAATAATTTTATTCATTTATTGGAAACATTTTCGCTTTTTTCGTTTTATATTTTCATTTATTGTCATTTCCATTCAGTCAGTCATTAAGTGCTATTTAAAATGTTAATGTGCTACATATCCACACAAACACACAAAGTGTGCAATCCAATGAATGTTAATCTAACTGGGTTTTGATAGATATCTGTTTTTGTTCTCTGAATAATTGTATTCCTATTGTGCACTCTAATCAATATTAATCAAACTATTGTTCGTTTAAATACATTTTAAGAATGGCGTTTATCTTTTTTGAGAATGACTTCTTATTTTATTTCATGTATTTGGATCTACAACAGATGATACTAATGTTTATGTCAGTAAATGTGCACTAACAGAGGCGGGGGTCTTTGTGGAAATAACGGGTACAGAGCTGGCTGCTGCCAGACGAACAGCTGTGCAGCGTCATCACAAACGGATGTCGCTTCACGTGACGCTCCGGAGGAAAGGACGTCCCATTGCTCTTAAAGGAATGGTCCACTCATTAGATAATTAATCAAAACTTCAGTATTTAGTGAAACGTTATGTTTAAACCATACCCTGAAGAAATCAGCGATATTCCCCGGTAAATAATGATTTTATAGCTCTTTTTTATCAAGACCTGTATATTCCGTCTGGCCGCCGCCATGTTTGCCATTTTCAGTAGTCACGTGATGGTCGTGACGTCATCCATACGTTCACTTTGTCAACACACGGAAATATGGTGGAGTATTTCAGTTCGGACTCGTCAGCAGAGGAACAAGTTTTGACCAATGTGAAGAGATTGGATGGGGGAATTCAGCCATACATATCAGTATGACAATACGACACCCTCTGTCCTAAGACCCTCACATCGTACAAGGAAAAACTTCCGAAGAAAACCCACAGTTTAAAGGGAACATGGGAGAAACCTCAGGGAGAGCAACAGAGGAGGGATCCCTCTCCCAGGACGGACAGACGTGCAATAGATGCCGTGTGTAAATTGAAAAGATAATACATTTGCAACATAGGTAGTCCAAATGTTTGGAAATGCATGTGTGTATAATGGGAAGATGATATAAGATACTATATGTATGCATGTAGTACCACCCTTGCTAGCGATTCCCTCTCTAGTTTAGCATACTCAGCTTCGTTGTCCCTGGCCATAGAATCACGATTTTATGTGGCCGGAAAAACTGGGGGGAAATACACACTAGCCGGTACTACGCTATATGGAAAGGCCACCAAAAACTGTCCTGGCCTGGACGTTAAAACGGGGCTAGCCGCTGCAATGGAAATGCGCTATAACATATCTTATTCTTACTCCGAGCACTACTTCTGCTCTTCCGTCGCTTCACACTTGCAGAGGGCGATTTCTCTACTGGCCGAACTGGTGTCCTGGTCGGTGATGACACCAGAAAGACCGATGGTACTGCATCTCCATTGAGTAATGGTTGTTCTTTAAATCCCATGTTATGTTTGATCATACTCTCAGAGTAGTCGTCCGGAAATGTGAAATGTTCGCTGCATACATGAGCCTGTAAATCTCTCGGTTCGGGCCGGCCACATTTCGCTAGCCACTGCCTCCGAATGTACTTCTTATGCTTACCTTTTGGCAACAGATGGAACCGAGCATTCCGTGGATTGTTCCTATCCGAATTATGGCAATATTTCGCGATACAGTGAGGCATATTTGAATAGAGAAACTACAGTAAATAACATGGAGATCAACGTGTCTGCGAAAACCAAACGCATGGATTACGTCACGTCCGGGAAATGGCGGTGCCCACAGTGTTGATGTTATTTCGGTATATAATCAGTTTAAAATCACTGATAATGTCATCGGATTAAAAAAAAAAAAAGAGAGACTGGCAGAGACTGGTCTGTTTTATCGGATGATAATTTTTTTTAAAATGAGTGTCATGAGCATACCATTCCTTTAAAACTAATTTCCCTGCTTCTCGTGGTTTCCTTGCGTCCCTCCATGCTTGCCTGGTGGGAGGGACTAAACGCAGGGAAACGACGCAAGTGAGGAAAGCAAGGATTTCATTTAATCGACCTGAGAAGCAGCCTCTGTGTTCTCTGTTCGCTGTGTTCGTTGCTGCTGTGCTGTGCTGGTTGTGCGGCTGGCGATGCTGTGTCATGTGCGCAAAGCAGCCGCTGCTGGCATTATTCATACTACGCAGGATCCTATCTCTGGAACCCATTGGTCGATTTGGGTGATTGACACCTTTTTTGAAACTTTAGAGCTAATAGAATCGAGGGGGAGTTAGTAAACGCCGCTAAACACTTACGTCAAGGAGAGAGAGGCTTGCGTAAACAGCACGTGAGACAGTCGGAGCCCCAGACTGCAACACTTTATACCTACTCTGCGGCTATGAATGTAATGATGGATTATCAGCAACAATTCTAAAGTGACTAAGAGACATTGGATTAACCTTGAGCAGCGTTTTTATTCCCTTGAACACGACTTTTAATCACAAACCAGCCACGGTAAGACATAATTATTGTTATGGTTTAGAACACTGTTGTTGTTTTCTTGCTCTGTTCTGGCTGATAGCTCAGTGAGTTCGTGTCCTACAGTGATGATACTTACATCAAAATAATCTGTGGAGTATCAGTTTTCAGATGCAACACACTCTCACTCCCTAAGCGTCCAGGAGCGACGTTTGGTCAGTGTCCATGGCGTCCAGTTGTGACGCTCCTAGGCTCCTTCAGCGTCATAAAGGGACGCAAATAGCTTTCAACTGATTGCAATGTATTCCCATCTGCGGCGGGATTTGACGCTCATGGAAGCACGGCATTCGTTTGTGTCGGCTGCCCTTAAAGGCAATGTGAGCGTCCATTCCCATTGGATAACGGAGAATTGTACACCCGGAAGTAAGTATTCTTACTGTCGATTGATTTTACAGTGATATCTGCACTACTCATCAACTAAAAAACACCAGATTATCCTTGTTAATTACACAACATTGATTGGTTTAAATTGTGTGCAATGCTTTTGTATTTTTCCCCTTCGATTCGGAGAAACAAATATTTTAAAAGGATGGCAGAAGACACTACACTACCCAGAATCCCCAGCTATCGTTTGGACTACACCATGTGCTCTGTTTGACAAACCCCGTGATAGTCCTCAAGCTCTGTGATTGGAGAGTTTGCTCCGAGGGTGACGCCGATTCTCGAAGAGCACTTGAAATGGGATGGAACCACGGCAGACTGGCCAAACTAACTTTAAAATAGGCATTTTCCACCGAGAATAAGACGAAGTTCGGCCATGTTTTCTTTTTCTGCAGGGAGAAATTTGAAGATCACATAGACGCCAGCCATTGGAATGAATGGTGAAAAAAACGGGGTTTGTCAAACAGAGCACATGGTGTAGTCCAAACGATAGCTGGGGATTCTGGGTAGTGTAGTGTCTTCTGCCATCCTTTACTCCAAAAAAATATGTGTTTCTCCGAATCGAAGGTGAAAAATACAAAAGCATTGCACACAATTTAAACCAATCAATGTTGTGTAATTAACAAGGATAATCTGGTGTTTTTTAGTCGATGAGTAGTGCAGATATCACTGTAAAATCAATCGTCAGTAAGGGGAATACTTATTTCCGGGTGTACAATTATCCGTTATCCAATGAGAATGGACGCTCTCATTGCCTTTAAGGGCAGTCGACACAAACGAATGCCGTGCTTCCATGAGCGTCCATAGAAGCATATGGACATCCCGGAAAGCTGAAAATGGACGCTAAGGGCCCCCCCCTTGCGTTGAAAATGGACTCTAAGGCCCCCCCCCCCCTTGCGTTGGAAAAAGCCGGCAGGGGAATGGACGCTCACATTGCCTAGGGCAGCCGACACAAACGAATGCCGTGCTTCCATGAGCGTCAAATCCCGCCGCAGATGGGAATACATTGCAATCAGTTGAAAGCTATTTGCGTCCCTTTATGACGCTGAAGGAGCCTAGAAGCGTCACAACTGGACGCCACGGACACTGACCAAACGTCGCTCCTGGACGCTTAGGGAGTGAGAGTGTGTTGTTCCAACCCAGTCTCACGGCATTTCGTGTTCACTAACACGATTTTTAATCTATTGATTCGTGTTCACCAACACGATTTGCCCCTTTTTTTCGTGTTGCACAGCACGATTTTAAAAGCAATGTATGTCTACTGGTAATTTGTTTCGTGCCTGCAGGCTGCAGCACGTCTTTTTCTCCGGTCGGGTCGAGGAAGACCGGAAGCTGTGTGGTTCATAAAAACATGTTCTTACTCAATATCAAGCCACAGTTATTGCTTTTATTTTAAATCGTATAATTTCGGACTTTTGTTGCCATCTGTGAGGAAAATAAATGGGGCTCAGAGCCTCAGGATACTGAAATCTGTATTTTTTTAAATCTTTTTTTCCTTCTAATTTGTTATTCTTTTCAAAATAACACACTGTTATTTACTCACCAATAACACACAATTATCCTTGCTTTTATTTATTGGTTTAATTCCATAATCTTGGGCTTTTTTGGCATCCGTGAGGAACTGAATATCAAAATAAATATAACCGGAAACAGATGGAGGCATTTTGAGCGATTACCCAAGATCCTCAGCTATGGTTTTAAGCTCGCTGATTGGATGTGTTGGCCGCAATGCATGCTGAGATTTGGTGTTTATATTATATGAAATCCGGAAAACATTTTAAAAGAATAAAATAATACTTAATTCCGAGTGCTCTTGCTTTTCTCTTTGAAAGTCATCACATAACGGCATTGTAATACACGGTTCGGCTGCATTACATATTACAGATCTGCCTTAGTTCTTTATTTAGAGAGCCCTGATGAGAAGACCTTTGGAAAAACTGGAAGAAATGCCGCCGAAACTGAATACTTGACGTGGATCATAAATATATCAACAATTAAACAACATCTTCAATTTCTCTTCACACAATACGTCTCCTTGCAGTATCAACACTAATTCGGCTGACTTTTACATTTGATCTAATTCATAGATAGGTTATATTTACACCATAACGGTGCACAGCTGATAGAAAAGGACTGTCGTTTTTAAAGATATTACAGATTTTCTTTGAATGTAAGAATGTAAATACTGAGTCTGAAATAGTATAGCAATATGCTGTAAAATGATTTGAAAGCATGCATAAACCTATACATCTTCAGATGTTGTACATACACACTAATAATACAAAGTTATTATGGCTGTGTGTACCTTGTGTGCACCTCCTAGTGGTTAAAGCACGTTATTGAATTATTGTTTTTATGTGTTATATTTGATTTGAAAAATATTAAGAGTACATACTTTCATAGGGAGAAAGTATAAATATAGAATATAAAAAATCAAGAAGATACTATAAGTGATCTCTACAATAAAACAGTTTAGTGCAGGATGTACAAAGATATTAATAGGAGGAGGTGCAAAACAGAAAAACGGATTAACCTTTATTTAAACATTAAATAACAGATTAAGGTCTTTGGGGGTATCTATCTACAGATAAATATTAAGCCTGACAAAGTACTTAACGTCTAATATATTGCTTTCCTGCAATGTTAACTATGTTGAAGCACTTATTTTAACTGATATTATACACATTAATTATACTCTTATGTATGTAGATAGAATAAGAAATGTGCAGAATATGACAGTTTAATGGTGGAGGTACACATATATTGATAGCTTGTAATGCACTGTTGAGGAACCTGTGACCCAAGTTTTTCATTCATTGCATAACTACACCGTAGTTGTGTATGATATGTCAATAAACCTTTGAACATCTTGAAAGGGATGTGCAAAATAGCCATAATATACAGTCTTTAATGAACTAGAGAATAACGAGTAATGAATATACTTTATTACTCGTTTCCATTCATGTCAATTGCAGATACATGTTTAGTCTTCTCAAGCACCAACTATCAAATATCTCTCCTGATTGTTGGCACTTGACAATCACCTTACCTGCATTTTACTCAGGTGTAACTAAAGTCTGATTTAAGGGTTGTTTATATGTCACATAATTAATCAGAATCTGCAAAGTAACTCAAATAAATGCAGTGGAGTAAAAATACCAGCTTAACCTCTGAATTGTAGTGGAGTAGAATTACAAAGTAACAATGAGCTTTCATGTGGGTATATATTAATGCTGCGCATTATGGTCACAAGCGATTTTCACCCATTTATTAATTATATGTTTTACATTTGATAACACCAATGTGTTTAATACTGGCAACTTCTAATTGTGGGAAAAACGAAAATGTTCAGTAGAGACGTCCCATAGAACATTTTGAAACACAATAGACAGCATGTGTAGTTCGGGGAGGGTGTTCGATTCCAGTTTTGGATAGTCTGGCGTGGTTTCGTTCCATTTCACACAGCTGTTTGACGCTCTGCGTAACCTTACGGGGACTGTAGTCCTAAACGATAGCTGGTGATTATGGGTAGTGAAGTGTCTTCGGCCATCCTAAACTCAGAAATGTTGACAATCGCAATGATGCTCGAAATGTCCCTTATAGGCTTACGTCTGTTTCCGGTTATTTTTATTTTGAAATTCAGTTCCTGACGGACACCAAAAAAGCCCGAGATTATGGAATTAAACCAATAAATAAAAGCAAGGATAATTGTGTGTTATTGGTGAGTAAATAACAGTGTGTTATTTTGAAAAGAATAACAAATTAGAAGGACATTTTTTAAAACAAATACAGATTTCAGTATCCTGAGGCTCTGAGCCCCATTTATTTTCCTCACCGATGGCAACAAAAGTCCGAAATTATACGATTTAAAATAAAAGCAAAAATTGTGGCTTGATATTGAGTAACGGCCCCTACACACGGCGGCGTGCCCATTCACTTTGAATGGGGTGACGTCACGATTCGCCGAACTGCATTGTGGGAGCAAAGTGTAGCTTCTCTCGAGGTGCTCGCTGCAAAAGTAGAGCAATGTTCTACTTTTGCCGCCTCGACGGAGGCGTCAGCCAATCAAATCCCTCGTATGTAAATCTGACAGTACAAGCAGTAGCCAATCAAACCGGGTGTATGTTGGGAGAGCCAGACCGCAGTTATTTCCCATATGTCAACAAAAGGAGGAGAAAATTATCGTGGCGGTAGGGAACATACAGGGATACAAACCGGAGGAGCCAGGCATGGGGGGGAGGTGGCAAAGACAGTGGGGGAAACTGGTAGGTTTTCGCTTGTTTGGGGAGTTTATATCCAGTGTACTTCGTTTGAATGGACAGCTAGCAAGCATAGACAGTATATTTAGCCAGCATGGATGTAGCATGAATGCTTTGCTTTGTATGTCCGGGGCGGGACATTCATGTGGTTGGTTGTTGGTCGGGCTGCTCGCGTTGACTCCCCAAGCTCAAGACACGCCCACCGCCAAGCGGCAACGCACGCCGCCGTGTGTAGGGGCCGTAAGAACATGTTTTTATGAACCACACAGCTTCCGGTCTCCCACGACCCGACCGGAGAAAACTACGTGCTGCAGGCAGTAGAAATACATTGCTTTTAAAATCGTGCTGTGCAACACGAAAAAAAGGGGCAAATCGTGTTGGTGAACACGAATCAATAGATTAAAAATCGTGTTGGTGAACACGAAATGCCGTGAGACTGGGTTGGTTGTTCAGATGATATGTAGTTTGTGCAGAACATATTACGTTTTAAAGATCGTTTTTGCTAGTTAGCACCGGAAGTAGCATCAGCCTGTTTTCACTAAGGGCTAATGCTAATGCTTCTTGTGAGACTTGGGTTTTGTTTCGGTAAAAATGGCTCATATCGTCAGGTTGCTGAGTTTGTTCCCGTTATTTGAGTATAAGACATTAATTCATAGGTTTTTAAATATTAAGAAGCCCTCAGACGGGGGGGGAGAAACAGACAGAGAGAGACAGACAGATAGAGAGACAGACAGACAGACAGACAGACACAGAGAGAGAGAGAGAGAGAGACAGAGGGGGGGGGGGGGCTTAACAAGTTTATCACTTCCACAACTGTGCCTTTCTTGTTGCTGGATACATTCCAGTCTGATGAAAGAAACTGTGTGAGCATGAGATCAAATGTTTACATTACACGTAGGGCTGCACGATTTTGGGAAAAAATGTAATTGCGATTTTTCTGACAAATATTGCAATTCGAATTGCGATATTTGTTTTTAAGCGACCCAACGGAAGTTTATTGTAAAATGGGGCCAGAACTCCGGCTTGGAAGGTCGCATCAACATGCTCCCGTCTCTAGCACCCCCGCAGCCCGAGCTACGAGTGAAAAAACTAAACTTACATGAAACTTCCGTTGGGTTGCTTTAAAGTCAAGCTTCAGTTTAAGATTCACCCTGTAATAGAAACACGTGATGTACTACAGTACTAACCTGACTCAGAAACCATCTAGGAAAGCTCCATTGGAAGCCATTTGGAAAGGGCAGGCACTTTCAAAAGCACTTGGCAGGTGATTGGATCAATCTGTCTATCACCTTCTATCATGGGCTACTTCTGATTGATTAACAATGGCTGGTACATGTGGAGCACAGCACTTCTGATTGGTGTGGATGACTGACACACAATAAAAAAAAATCGCAGGCCTTGCGATTTCATAATCGCATCATTTAAAATCGCGATTTCGATTTAAAATCGATTAATCGTTCAGCCCTAGTCTGCATGTCATTCCTATTGAGACGTATGTACATTATATACATTACGTGAGACGTAATGTATATTAATTAGGGCTGTCAAGTTAACGTGTTAATAACGCGTTAACGCAAAAACAAATTAACGCCACTAATTATTTTAACGCGATTAACGCATGTGTATTTTTTTTCCTCGACCGCCCCGTAGTTTCAGAGCACATCGAGTTTAAAATACAATCTACAAGCTGATGCTGACAGCCCCGCTCCTGCCGCCCGCTTGTGGCAGACCCATGGGCAGACCACACTTCCACGCTCACCGGCAGGCACCGACTGGCTTGGGAGGACCGGGACGGCGTGTGTATGTGTGGAGCGAGAGAGAGACCTTACGTGCATTGTTGTTGTTAGCATCTGGTGCTAGCTAGCTGCACTAACGGATATAAGGAGCTGTTTAAATCAAAACAGAAGAGCGACATTTCGCCACAACTGCGCCGAGCACTTGACTTTATGCAGGAAGCCAGACAGTGGAACATTGTACGAAAAGTCAGCACACTCAGCACTGATAGTGCGCAACATGATTGCAGCGTCCAGGCAGCTCCCGTTCGAGCATATGCCTTGAGTTGCACATAGCTCCAACGATCCATCACACACACACACACACACACACACACACACACACACACCACACACACACACACACACACACACACACACACACACACACACACACACACACACACACACACACACACACACACACACACACACACACACACACTTTGTATTGTATTATTGAATGAGAGAGGTTCCAGGTTGACTTGAGGTGAATATTTGTAATGTTCAGAGGTTGTTGTGTTTAATATTCATGAGAATATTTGTCATTGTTAATGATAATAAACATTTGCATAAAGCATATTTGTCCACTCATATGTTGATAAGAGTATTAAAAACTTGAAAAATAGTCCAGAACAGATACAGAACAGATACAAAATGTGCGATTAACTATGGACAATCATGCGATTAATCGCAATTAAAATATTTTAATCGACTGACAGCCCTAATATTAATGGAATAATAAAGTTAAATATCCTCCAAAACTGAAAACCAGTTTTAACATTCACATTTGCAATGTTCAATTGGATTTCACAGAACTTGACATGTAGCAGTAAAGGCTTGAATAATACATAAAAAGCTAAATTAATTTATTACATTTTATCCATACATTCGGCACATATGGACGGAGAAATATGATTAGCGTGCTGTGAATTTTAACAAAGCTTTTCTGTTATATTAAATGCAACACAATTATTTAGGAAAATATCATGATTTTGTTTCAAATAAGGGATTTTTAATAAGTAGATAAATAGAAATAAGTCCATGGTTGACTATTTGGTTTCACAGGGGATAAAAACAGTGATCCTGGGCTAACTTAGTATTATTATTTGTATACACATCCATCCAGCCTTACCTCCTCTATACTAAACTTGCTAGCTCTTTTTCTACATCTTATGTTGGCTGCAATACAGTTGAGCTGTGGATTGCACAGCGCTTAGGATACAGATTTTTACTCTGAACAATTGTGACAAAGCAACTGAGAAAAACGTTAATGATTTTGTTCCGCCTACAACCCATTACCTAATTTAGCATAAGTCAAAGTTCCCCTGTGTTCAATTATTTCTACAAGTTGCCAGATGTAATTTTGGCATTACAAAAAGCTAAATGATATAGTTTCCAAAGCAGTCCTTCCCCCTGAGATCTCAATACCAGCTCAAACTTGTGTTGTACAGTGGGAATTCAGACATACACAATATGAGTCATTTGTCCATTTCCCTTCCATGCTTGGCTTAAATATATATCAAGGGAAATTAGTATGTCATTGGAGGTGGGACCCAATTCATTCCCATACAAATCGCTCAGTGGCACATAACACCAAAATGGCCTGACCCTAGGGTACAAAAAACCCCGGATTATCTTGGGATCCGGGCCTATAGAGCATGCATATTTGTGTTTTCCTTAAGCCCCACCTCCAATCTATTGTGTCACTAGCGGCTGGTCTTGGCTCATTCAAATGAATGGATAGGGATAATAACTCCAGATGTGTATTTCAACACATTAAACAAAAAGGGATTGAGCTAAGGATGAGGCCCAATGACATAACAAACTGACAGGGAAGTTATATTACCAACGTGTGACCACTACGAAACATTTGCATAAAAACCGGGCTGACTTCCTGGTGGTTTGGGATGGCTACGCTGTATCTATTGGCCACGAGGGTATTTGTAAGAGTATGCCGCCCAAACTTTACACTAAACTTTTTTGACACAAAGACAATGGCGCTGCAGAAGCCAATGAAAATAATCCGTTTCAGAGCACAGTGGTGACTTTGCATTGTGTATGAAAGGGCCTTTTGTCTACTTTTCTGAAACCTCAAGACAGTTAGGATTACGAAGCCAAACTAAAATCATCCTCAAATCCAAGCCCTGGTCCTTAATCTGTTTATGTGTACAGGATAGCTGATGTTTGGCACTTGCTACCTGTAACTTTTTCCAACAGAAAAACTGCAGGGAAATTCCCCCCAAATGGATTCAATGCATTATAGAAACATTTACAACCTATCCTTCCAGTGTGGATAAACTAAGCTTCACAAATAAAACACATTCAGGAAGGAGAAGCTAAACTGAATATATACAGCTCACTCTATACATGCATTCCCACAGAAGAATACTTACATAACCTGGTTCTAAAAACATACCGTTCCTTTAATAGAACCTTATATAAAAAGGAAAATGCACTAGGGTAGTTATGAACAGATGATACCATACATGTAAAGAGAAAATGTACTGTGTTGTTCCTACTAATGCATTTGTGTTCCAACTGTAATGTATGCTCTTAGTGGGATGAACAGAAGGTCTTGTTTGGATTCCAACAATAGCATGCCTCAGCGTATTGTCGGCTCCTGGAGAAGAACATCTTTTTAAGAGGTCTTTGAAGTTGTGATCAGGATGCAAGATTGGTTTATGTGTGTGTGTCAACGAGTGTATGTGATTTGGGTTACATCTTCTCATCTGGTCTTGGCATTATGGAGTCAAGCTTTTTTTCTTCTTTTTTCTCTCCTCCTGTGCCTTGCAAGTTGCTCCCACCATCTGGAAGCAGGCTTTGAAAACCAGGCCAAGTCTCTCCCACCAGAATGGCATGAAAATATACCCACATACCCAGCTGCCCTGTCGCTCCCTCTTAAGTCATCCACAGACTACACGCGAAGATAACACAGTGGTTTGGGTTGAATGGAATACAGAGGGATTTGATACGGTCACCAGAGACACGAGATGTGGAATCTTAGGGTGAACGTACACTTGAAAATGTGAAATGCTTTCTGGAATCCAAAATCAAAGGTGCAATTATATGCTTGCCAAATGTCTTTTTTTATCCAGGTCAAAACTCTACCATCAGTAGGGAGAGATATGCAGAGAGCGCACTCAGTTAAGAAAAATCAGGCTGAAGAAAGAGACTGGGAGGGAAGGAGAGAATTGGTTCAGAGCTCCAGTGACTTGTTTGTGTAGTTAACTTTCTGCACCCGTCAGCGTGGAGGAACTCCATTGACTCCCTTCTGTCGGAGGCCAGGGTCATTTGCATACCCTATTCCCCTCTCTCACTGCCAGTCGCCTCAGACTCTGTTTACTGTGCACGAGCGGGGCCATGTTGGATCGCTCCACTGCTGCGCCGTGTCGATTCCCCTGTCCGTGGCCGGGCTTTAATTGCCTTGGTTTTATGCTGGGTCAGGCTGTGTGCGGTACACACTCCTTAGTAGGCCTCATTGTGACAGTGACCTTTAAATTGCTCTCCCTCTCTCACACACTTACACACACACACTGTGCTCGTATTGCCCGAGTTTCTTTGAATTTTTCTCTTTTCTGTTAACTGGGAACTTTCATCTTATTCCAAAGAGAGAGCCATGAATAAAAGTGATACACTTAAGGCTTTAGTGATAATGCTCTCGTGCCAGCAAATGGCCAGGTGACCGTGGCGTGCATACAGTGCTTTTTAGGGCAACATCTGGTGGAAATTGTAATTGATTTTGAAGGGGCCATTATAAAAAGGGTAGCACATATTTTATTGTTGTTTAAATCCATCATTTGATTTTTGTAAGGCTTCTGTACTAGATTTCATAGTATTCAATAATGTCACATACCTCTAGTAAGTTCATATGACAGCTTTTTAGAGACCCTTAGCATATCACGAACAATGTGTTGAAGAGCTGTTGGAGGCAATTGAAGTGTTACATAGGGATGTCACTATGAAACGGAAGTAAACAAAGGATACCAATGGAGAGGTTTCAGGCAGAGTGGTCGTTTGTGGGAGAAAAAAGTCCCTCTGGAAGGAACTATTGAATGCACAACAACCTATACAACACACTAGGAAAGGAAACACACCAACAAGCAAAACAGGGGAATAATAAGTCTCCAAATATGTTTCTAAATGTAGCCAGTGGGAGTTAGGGTTAGGGTTACTATGTCTAGTGAGGGGGTGGGATTAAATGGATGGGTCACACAACACTGGAATTTCACCAAAAAGAATGCTGTTGGTATCCCATGCAAAACCAAATAATAATATACCACACCAGTGTGCGAAAAAGTACACGTCCGATCGTCCGGGATGTGTTATTTATTGATAAATTCAGCTTACAAAAGGGAGAACTCATTCGCAAATTGTCCTTGTCCGCCACTTTACGTTTCCTTCTTTGTCATGTGTGATTAGGGATGGGTACCGAGCCCCGGTATTAAACGGGCCCCGGGCCAGAATTATTAAAGACAGTGGTACCGTTAAGCTCCGACGTAATCTGTCTTTTTATCGGTACTGGAGACATTTAAAAAAAATGTCATAATGTATTATTGCTACATAAACATTATATTGCAGTTTTAGTTTCGCCAACTCCATTTCTAAATATGCAATAAGAAAATGTGCCTATGATGCATTTTCGATCTTTCCAATCCAGACGAGAGATCTCTCTCCCCCGTCTGTGTATAGGGGGGTGGGGCAGTTCACACACACACACTTTATTTAATTTTTCTCTTTGCTTCCTTTTTTATTCTCACTCAAATTAATAATTATAACAAAGTACAAAAAACAAATAATAACAACAAAAAAACCAATAATAATTCTCAGATAGTCTCCGTCATGTTCAACAGGGGCAAGAAGAAGCTTAAAAAAACTGTTCTGGTCCTACCCCCTCTAGCATATATTTTTCTTATAAATAAGACATTAGGTCATTGTCATCAGCGACATGTTTGTCTTGTTAATTTGTTTGCTTTTTGTTTTTTACAAAACAATCAGAAATAAATTACTTTTACAATTACAAGAAATAACAACAAATGGGATTTTACAGGTCCTGTTCATAACCATTAATGATTTGGCTCCTAAATAATACTTTTAGATAGACTTGTACAATATTTCAGTGCATCATTACAGTTATTCCACAGACTAACCCTTTTGACGGGTGGTTTTTTGAAAATGCAGTTTTCTCTCAACAAGTGCATGCTTTCTCTCCGTGTGAAAAGTCCCTAGATATTATGAGGTAATTGTTGATTTTCAGCTTTGAACATAATTTGAATAGTTTTATAGTCTTGTAGTTTTAGTGTTTTTTAGGGATGCACGATATTAGTTTTTTGAAACCGATACCGATACCGATAACTCCCTGCTTCTCAAGACCGATAATAAAAAAAAATGTACGCCACGAATTATTTTAACGCGATTAACGCATGTGTATTTGTATCAGAGCGCATCGAGTTTAAAATACCATCTGCAAGCTGATGCTGACAGCCCCGCTCCTGCCGCCCGGTTGTGGCAGACCACACTTCTAGTGTTAATTTCGTCAGCTATTTTTTTATTTAGTTTTAGTCTTAGTCCTGTGTTAAATTTCCTTTTTAGTTTTAGTCATATTTAGTCACTTTCATCCTGTTTTTATTTAGTCAAGTTTTAGTCGACTAAAAGTCTGAGCATTTTAGTCTTATTTTAGTCAAAGAAAACAAATTATTTTAGTCTACTTTTTGTCAATGAAAACTGTTGAGTCTTTTTTAGTCATCAGATTATATAGAACATTTCAGTCAAACTAGTCTAGCCAAAACCAATAATTTGTCATTTTAGTATATATAAATAAATAAGATTATATCTTGTCCTTATTTGATGAAAAACACAGGTTGAATGATTAAGAAGCTTTGCAGAGAGTATCTGGTCAGGTTTGTGGTGTTTTTACCAGCTGTGTTATGGCCGCATTGCTTCCCTTCTGATGAAACAATGCATTCGCTTTTTTTCTCCGCCTCATTTTAGCGAAAATGGGCCCACATATCACATTGTTTCTTTCTGCCAAGCAGTGGTGGCTTTAGACTTTTTCGTTGTCAGTCATTTTGACGGACAGGATCGTAACATTTCCGTCATAATCCATTATTACCCGTCGAGTGCACAATGTATCACTCACTCGCGCTGACGGGGGGTATTCAGTTAACGCGAGTGCGACCACTGCTCCCAAACCCTGTTGTTGCCATTTTATTTTCTGTTAAATATGGTTAGTTAGACCATGAGTTAGACCGAGTCTTCCTGACAGTTCACAGTGTGCCGCTGCCCGGTTCAAATGTACCGCCGCGCGCACCACAGACACACACAGCTGCTGCCCTGCCGCAGCACCGGAAGTGGAACTGCTGGGAGAAAAACTGACTATCAGAGATGTAACGTTATCTTTGATAATATTTAGTCTCCTCATTTTTCGTCAACGAAAGTAAAGAGAGATTTTGGCATAGTTTTTATTTAGTAAACTACATTTTCGTCTCGTCACTTTTCGTCAACGATAATGCATGATGATTTCGTTACAGTTATTGTTTACTGCCGTCGGTGCCGTCTCGTCATCGTCTCGTTTTCGTCATGGAAGAAAAAGGTCGTTGACGAACATATTTCGTCATAGTTTTAGTCAACGAAATTAACACTACACACTTCCACGCTCACCGGCAGGCACCAACTGGCCATCTGGAGGACCGGGAGGGTGTGTGTATGTGTGGCCCGAGCGAGCGAGAGAGAGACCTCACGTGTATTGTTGTTGTTAGCATCTGGTGCTAGCTAGCTGCGCTAACGGATATATGGGCCCTTTCTCATTTCTCTAACTCCCCTCCTCGACTCCCCTCCTCGACTCCTATCCTCGATACTTAGTCCCGCCCACAGGAGATGCGAGCGGAGGAGCCGAGGAGGGGAACCGAGGAGAGAGGAGGGGAAGCAGCAGGCGGTTAGAGAAATGAGAACTCCTCTCCTCTGAGCGGTCATTTTAAAGAGACGTCCATTAATGATGACAGAAGGCACAGCAGCCCTCTGTCTGATGGACAGATGTGTTCATGACCACTTCTATATTTACTTTGATTCATTCACAGTGCGGTATAATGAGACAATAACAGGCTACAGATGCGGACACACACACACACACACACACACACACACACACACACACACACACACACACACACACACACACACACTGACTGTACCACACACACCTACACACTGTACCACACACACACCACACACACACATACAGTTCCTAAAACAGGCTACAGCCGTTGTGTATTTTATTATGTGAAGCACTAAATGGTTTTAGAATTTTTTTAAATATCGACTCTTTGTAGATATCTACTAAACTAAAGTAAATAAAAAGAGTAGGCCTGTTATACTGAGTGATATATATTATACACACTGCTCTGCTTTCTGCACGGACCTCACAGCTGTTCTCACTGTAAACATCGCGTTGCGATGAAAGCAGTTAATAAAATAATATCCAGGGGATGCATGCAGAGCTGTCATTGGCTGAGATAAGTCCGGCCGTGCGTCACATCTCTCTTCCCGGAAATGCATCCACGAAGGAGCCGTGGAGGACCGTGGAGGACCCATCAGTGTATCCTCGGTTATAGCTCCTCCAGAGAGCCTCCTCGACGCTCGATCCTCAAAGTGCATTTAGAGAAATGAGATGTCCTTCAACATGGCGCGCTGAAATTCATTTCCGGGTCACTACCAGAGGACAGAGGGGTCGAGGAGTCGAGGAGGGGGATTTGATGAAATGAGAAAGGGCCAAGGAGCTGTTTAAATGAAAACAGAGGAGCGACATTTCGCCGACAACTGCGCCAAGCTCTTGACTTCATGCAGGTAGCAGACAGTGCACTATAAAAAAGGATTTTGGAGGGTAGTATATATTATCCAAGCAAATCATTTAAATTGTACTCAAGGTATATAAGTGAGCATTGTTAGTATATATGAATGGGTAAATTCTACCTACACTACCTAATTTCTGACAGTACCAACTGAAACACAAACAATCTGGGTAGAATCTACTTGAAGACATTAGGCCCACACAGCCCCTTTGCAAATGCGTCTGCGGTGATTCTTGGCTGCAGGCCAGAGGAACGGTTCCCTTGCAGCTTCCCCGAACTTTTTTAGAAACGAAATTATCGCTTCAGCCAAACCGGAAGTGACGAAATCTCAGGAAGACGAAACGATAACAAACAATGGCGTCTATGCAGAATGAACGTGGAAGGGCAAATATACCAGACAAAGAAGAAGGATTGTACGAGGTATCCAGTGATGATAGCGAGTCAGAAACATCCTCTCGGCTTTCCTACGAAAATGTAGTTTTAGGAACTGAATCTGAATCCGGTTCAGTAAGCGACGATGGTGAGAATATTGAGCCAGACGATGGACCATTACGTCCTTATTTGTTCGAGCCCGAGCCCGAGGTGATGGAGGACCAGGCGCCAGATGATGCACCCCTACGCACAAATAATCTTGACTGGTAGGTCCCTAAGCATAGCTCACGTATCTTAAGATCACCTGTAGCCTTTACAAATATTAATCATTGTTAATTGTTAACTCGCGCCCCCTAGTGGTCCGCGAGTATATTGGTAACATTTCACATTTGAAATAAATAAATACATTTAAGTTTTCCGCACTCTCGCGGGAATATCTCCGCAATGGAGTGCGCTAAAGTTTCACTTTCGATTGCATGATATAGCCCAGCGCAACACCTTCATCCCACTTGCTGCCACTTGTTTGTACCATTTTCAGGGGATTTGTAATCTGTTCTAGAAAAACGATGCGATTTTGGATATTTGTGCGAGTTAGGTGGTCCGCGAGTGTTTTTTTTATTGGTTAAGTGGTCCTTGGTGTGAAAAGGTTTGAGAAACACTGGCCTATAGTATATGTTTTAATTGGGACGGCCATCCATCCTATTTACAGACGTTTTTCAACACACACACACACACACACACACACACACACACACACACACACACACACGCACACGCACACGCACACGCACACGCACACGCACACGCACACGCACACGCACACGCACACGCACACATACACACACACACACACACACACTTTGTATATGAGAGAGGTTCCAGGTTGACTTGAGGCGAATATTTGTAATGTTCAGAGGTTGCTGTGTTTAATATTCATGGGAATATTTGTCATTGTTCAAATGATAATAAACATTTGCATAAAGCATATTTGTCCACTCATATGATAAGAGTATTAAAAACTTGAAAAATATTCCTCTAAGGTACATTTAGAACAGATCAAAAATGTGCGATTAATCGCGATTAACTATGGACAATCATGCGATTAATCGCGATTAAATATTTTAATCGACTGACAGCCCTATAAAACACATAATCTGAACCACAAGTTTTCACTAAATGTTACCTTTAATTGTTTACGTTTTTTTATATTATTAGAGAATAATAGACATTCGCTGCAGAATGTGACGTCATAGAAAAGCGCCACTCACAACAAGCGCGCATTCATGACGTCATCCCCTGTTTATTCCAACCGCTCGCGGATACAGGAAAACACAACAGACAGAACAAACATACAAATTAAATTACATTAATGTCACCATGTGCACGTTTGCCCTGGTGGAGTGGACAGAAGGTAGTGACAAGGGACTTAGGAGCATTCTGCCGATTGACTGTGTTCGAGATTTTCATGAAGAGAATTACTTGAATGGCGACGAAAAAACTCCTGAAGAGTTTTTGGTGGAATGGCGCCATGGACGCAAGGGAGCTAATAGACAGTGGCCGGTGTATCAAGCCAGGATCATTAAGCTTGCAAGTATGTACACGCTATCCATATTTATTTAGCTTTAGTAACTAATTAAATTAACAAAAGCCTGTAAACCAGGCAACGTTTTCAGACCAATGACCCGTTGGCTGAGAGAGAGAAGAAGCAGGGACACCCACTACATATTGTATACAATTGTGTTGTAAATTAAACATTTTCATAGATTTCTTAGACAGCTTCATAGACTTTGACAGCACTATCATCAGTGTATGTTCCATTAATATGTATTTTCAGACATTTAACCACTTGAGCTATCAATATTTAGTCTTTCCCCCCCCCCTCTACACCAAACCTCTGCCAAAAATAGCAGATCTGTCGTAACTCTGGTGACTCCCTAGGGGTCCCGGACCCCCTGTTGAAGACCCCTGCTGTAGACTATATGAAGAGATTGGTTCCAAAACGCGATAAACGCCTCTTTTGAAAAAAATGTGTTCCCGCCAAAATCTGTATTGTATTTCGTCGGTATTGAAAAGTCAACATTCAATTTTCCGCAATACGCGATATCCTGCCGTGTTATTCTGTCCTGTTTTCTCACTTTCTTTCCAAACAGCGACAAACGCCAGTCTCCCTTCTCTACAGAATGCGATACATCCGCTCAACCAATCACAGCGCACCATTCCACGCACCTCAACCAATCACAGAGCATTCCACTCAGTATAAACAATAATGGCAGCACCCTGAATGTACCGGCTTTCGTCATTATCTACTTCAACAAACAATAAAAACATGAATAATTTTGACGGCATTGATGAACCTGTGGTGGTTTCTGCGGTGGGGAAGAAACGCAAGCCATCGAAATGTAATCATGTACGTGAGGAGATTAAGAAAATGAGACACTCGGGAGGAGGAAAAATGCCGGCTGTCGCTTGTTATCATTCTCATACAAAAGCAAACTTCTGTCACGCAGACACATTGACCCCAGGGGATCTATTAAAAAACTTTCAGTGTTTTTACTCTGGATCTACTAAAATCGAGCAGGATCAAGTCCTTTTGCAGCTGATCACTGTCAAAAAAGTTCAGCGGAGACGTCCAAAGGTTGTCAACAGCGATATGCAGAAGGAGGTAGGTCACTAATGAATATCATTTGCTGACCGAAGATCATCCCACAAAAATTCCTGTCTGCAAGGCCACCTTTTGCAGCGTTTTGGGTGAGTTTAATTTTGATTTACGAATTATATTATTCATACATGTTGATGTGATAGGCTGGACTGCACAGGCTGGATAATGACAGCTTAATTCACAACAAGCACATCACTGGCTTTTCAATGCAGCCTGATGTGTAGCCTAGGTTATATCATGAAGTGAACAAGGCACAATTAAGCTTTTCTGTTGAATCTTTAATGTTTAAGTTTCTTGCTATTTTTTCGTTTGTTTTCATGTTAAAATGTAGCCTACATAAGGAATTAGTATCACTTAGCCTATAGCTGTCTGATGTATTGCTTGGGCACAAATGTCCTAGCCTAGTTGGCTGGTCATCTGCCATTGTTATTTGATAAATATGCCTATTGCAAGATGAATTAATGTAGAAAAGTAGGCAGTAGCCTAAGTAGGTACTTACACACACAATACATAGGCTACATAAATAGGACTAGCAGGCTATAGGTTTGCATTTAAAATGTATGAATAACTGCTATTTAGTTGTCTGATGCACTGCTTAATCACAAATGCCCTTCTTGGCCATGTCATCTGTCATTGTGAATGGATACTGTGAATTAATAAATGAAGCAATGGATGACTTAATTAATGAATTAATAGATAGATTGATAAATAAATATATAGATGAATACATAAACACATACATACACACATACATACTACAAACACACCTACATACATACAAACAACATGTCCTTTTTCTGTCATTGCAGGTATTGGCAAGGATCGTGTGTCTCGAGTGGCAAGGTATTATACACTCAACGCTACAGCCAGACCAGAACTCAGGGGTGGTGCTCGTAAGGTGGCAGAAAATGATGCCAAGAAGCAGCATGTGATGGATCACATCAAAACGTTTAGATGTAGTGCTAGCCATTATGGAAGAAGGGGAGCACCTGGCCGGAAATACCTACCCTGTGACCTCAGTGTGAAAAGAATGCACGAGCTATTCGACCAACAAAACCATGATGTAGTCAGCTACTCCCTGTATTACACTGTTTTTCGACAGCACTTCAACCTTGGATTCGGGCATCCTGCCACAGATGCCTGTTCTTCATGTGCCAGGATTCAACTGAGAGTCAAGGACCCCAGCTTGACTGAAGAAGAGAAACGCAGTCAGTCTGCATCCTACATCCAACACAGGAGACGAGCATGGGTGTTCTATGATTTGCTGGGGCAGGTAGATCATGATGCAGTGACCCTTTGCTTTGACATGATGCAGAATTTGGTACTCCCTAAAACCGCCATAGGTCAGGCATACTATTCCAGACAGCTCTACATGTATCTCTTTGGTGTCGTTATTCACCATGGGACGGGAAGAAAGCAAGCTGTGGATGATGTTCATCTGTACACATGGATGGAGCATGAGAATAGAGAAGGTAGCAATATGATTGCTTCAGCTCTGGACCACTGTTTACGTCAACAGTTGAGTGGTGCTCTTCACCACGCTCAGAGGCTGCGATTGTTCAGCGATTCTTATTTTGGTCAGAACAAAAATATTAACCTGCTGTCCATGCTGTTTTCCTTTTATGAAGGAGGCCTTTCCAAGAATCAGTGCTGAGTATGTGTTTCCTATAAGGGGTCACAGTTTTCCACGGATCGTGTGTTTGGGAGGATTGAGCAACAGGTTCGAAAGAAGGACACCATTCTTATGCCAGAGGAATACTACCAGATTTTGCGCAGTCATGGCAATGTACACGTCTATGGTCAAGACTGGGAGGCTTATGATTTCAAGACAGAAACACAGGCTATTGTAAAGTCACAGAAGTCATTTAAGCTAAGTGAAGCAAGAATGCTGGAATTCAGGAAGGAGATACTAGGATTCAAGGCTGTGTATAGCGGTGAATACTGCTACCACTCAGTGTTGAAGAGAGGAAAGAAGTGGGCAAACTTCAAGCCAAGTCAGCTTCCCAAAGAAAGCACAGTGAACGAAGCAAAAAGGAAGGTTGTCCTGAACTTGCTCTCTGAAATTGGTGTGAGTGACAATGTGTGTGCCTTCTGTGATGATGCACTCTCTGTCACAGATGAATGAGGTTGACTGTGACAGTCATGAAGAGTAGCTGCCCATTGTGCCAGCCTTTTGAGAGTGACCATTCCACTCTTAATGAATGGTAACTTATTGAATGTTTTACACAGAAATATAGTTATATTAATTAAATGGATTTATAGTATGCACAAGACTTGTGCAAATCAGTTTTCAATCTTCTTTACAGTTCTTTACACAGATATAGTTATATGAATGAAATGGATTTATAGTATGCACAAGACAATCGTACAACGTACAGCACTAATATGAATGTAACATGGCAAAGATGAATATGATTTTAGAATTTCTGTGGTCTAATGTGATATTGTTGTTCTTGTTCATGTTACATTTTACTCACATGTAATGTTTTATTGTTGTAATGAATGTGTAGCATTAACAAGATGACCCGTTAAATACATTTTGGGAGCGATGATTGATGTATTTTTGGCCCAGTACCCATATATAAGTTTAGTATTGACCAAGTTCAGAGGTTTTCATAAGTATCAACTGACTTACTGTTATGTATTTTTGCACAGTTTCAATATGAAAAATAAAATGGATCTATTGCATTTTGGAGGGAAAAAAACGTGTCATGGATTTATTGCATTTTGGGGCGGAAATTATCAGTTTTTAAAATAAATCTTTGAAAATCAAATTCTGGATTTTAATTTGTAATGTTATTATAACCTCAAGATGCTATGTGGAAGTTTGAAACAGAAAATAGTGGTTTTCACTTGCCACTTTTCTTGGTAAAGAAAATACATTTTTACTCAAATTAATCAACTTGGATTTATAGCGTTTTGGAACCAAACTCTTCATATGTTGAGCCAGCTACGCTTTTCGGCGCGAGCAACCATAACAGAAAATAGCAGTACAGTGTTTGCTACTGTGTCACGTTAATGTTGATGTATCTGCACCAGAATGGGAGAAGAGTATTACAAGAGTACTCTGTGAGATGGAGACCAATGACGAGGCTGACACTACTAAACGGGTTACCAAGCCCAATTGGCGATACGTCGACAGTGATGAAGAGGAGGAGGAGAAGGGTCCTGCTAAGAAGAGGGCTCATCTGGACGAAGAGGAGAGACCTATTTCCAAGAAAAAGGTAACTGACTGCAGCCATTGCGTGTTGTAAAGGTAAGTTTAGATTTAGCTGCATAACAGTAACTGTTTAAGGTAAACAATCAACGTGTGTGTGTGTGTGTGTGTGTGTGTGTGTGTGTGTGTGTGTGTGTGTGTGTGTGTGTGTGTGTGTGTGTGTGTGTGTGTGTGTGTGTGTGTGTGTGTGTGTGTGTGTGTGTGTGTGTGTGTGTGTGTGTGTGTGTGTGTGTGTGTGTGTGGGCTGCAAGTGAGATGCAGAGGGAGCAAGACACTTCAATGTGGGAGAAGAAAAAAATGCAGCAATTCCAGACAACAATTCAGGAGTTTCGGGATGCAAACTTGGCCCTGAAAAATGAAAATGATCATTTGAAAGACCTCATAATAAAGCGTAAGTATTATTGTATTGCAATATTGGTTTAATACAATCGGATAGGACTTTTCTGTTTTGTAAATGTGCTGTCAATGGACCGTGTTACAACTTAGATGCAAATAGCATCCAAGTTGCTTGCAGCTATGGTGATCTGATGATTATAATTGGTGTGATTTTATGTTTTCCCTTCTGTACAACCCCACACTAGATATTCCTCAAATGAAGGAGGACATTGCCTCGCTTGCTGGAAGAGTAAGTTCCTCTAATTTGTATCACTTTATTTTACTTGTTACTTAATCAGAGGAGATTTTGATGATGTTAGGCTGATTAGGCAAGGCAAGGCAAGTTTATTTATATAGCACCTTTCAGCACCAGGCAATTCAAGGTGCTTATGGCAATTCACCTGCTGTTTGTATTTTTAATTGTTCAAAAATTACAACATACTGTCTTCCTTCTCTAACAAGTGTGCAGCAACCTCAAAACAATTGCAGGTGAGTAACATTTTTCTTGTTCTAAGTATACATATTGTATGGTGTGACTCTGTAGCAGGCAATAGTCTACAAATGTGTGTTTGTCCAGGGCTAATCTCATCAGTGCCAACTTGGTCATTGCCAACAGGCCAAGAACCTCCGCTTTCACATGTGTATTATATCATAATGGAAATCAAATCAATGGACAAAAACCTTGGACACATTAGTCATATGTCATAGAAAGCTAACTACACAATAATTTCATCCCCCTTTAATTCATCTTGCTTCTCTTTTAACAAGCCTCAAAATACTGTGGCAGCTGCAGAGCCTCAGAAGAAGCAGCCTGGTGATGATGGTGATGGTGGAAATAACAACAAAGTAAGTAACAAGTCAAAAATGTATCTATAAGCTCTCAAGGCGGGAAAACAGATTGGATATTTTTGCTATTTGACATAAAACAATGTATATCGGGTTATTTGTGTCCATATTTCCCAGTTATTACCACTGTAAAAGTTAACCGTGTACATTTTGTCATGTCACTGTTTAATTTCCAGATCCATGGAGAGAGAACCGAAGCTCCAGAGAAAACCGAAGCCCCAGAGAAAACCGAAGCCCCAGAGACAGTAAGTAGATGCATATTGTTAAGGTATAGGTTACATGAAAATGTTATCTGGACAGTGGTTATTTTTTTGATGGGTAACTGCAAAACTGATGTATTACCGTGCGCGCCCATGTTAGATCAAGTTTAGGACAGTGATTTGTTACTTTAGTGCCTCTATCATTCTTGTGCAGTAGACAACTATTTACTACTGATCTATACAAACTATGTTAGTTTGTATAATGTTAATTAATAATCAATTGTGATATTCCATAAAATATATTTGTGAAAGTTGTAGGCCTACTAATACATTTATATGTGATGTATTTTTCAGATTGAAATTGTGAAGGGGTCAGGAGTCTTTTGCAAAAGAGATGCGTGGAAGGCATCCATCCATACCACCTCTGGCACAGCAATGGTGCGAACTCTCCTCCTCGGCACATTTCCCCTTGAAACCCTGCTTCAGAGCAACTTCAACGGTAAAAAAAAAAGCAATCCTGTCATTAATAAAGAAAGGCAGTTTACACGTGTTTTTCTTTCGAAACTGATTCACCTAAGAATGGAAAAACTGAACTATTTTCTTACACTCTGTTTTCGCTGCTGCAATTTGTTACAAGTAATGTTTTTTTTACAATTGTCCCACACTCTAGCCCAGTGGTTCTCAAACTTTATAATTTCAAGGACCCCCATAACTCAGTGTATGATTGGAAACCAAATGTGTATGGGTCTATTTGGAACACCCCCAAGGAACCTTGAGTGTCATTTGTCCCTGGACAACCACTCTAGCCTAAAGTGTGGGCCATTAGTATGTAAACATTAGCTGCTGCAGATCAGCAGGATTACCCACTTTTAATTTGCAAAATAATAATTATGAAATATTACTTTAGGTGGCAAGCCAAAGCGAGGTGATGGGGAGCAGCTGGAAGCCCTGGATCCAGGAAAAAAGGCGGCCATAATCGGTGAGTAAAAACGAATGAATTTAGAAAGGAAAATAAAAGTTAATGGAGATATCTCAAGTTGACTACTTTAACCATCCCTGTTTCACTATTTATTAGCTATCAATGGTAGGATCAGGATCAGCATCAGGTAAGTGAGGACCAGAGGTCGCGTTAACCGAATATATTGCGTCTATGACGGAATTCTTTTGACAATGACGGAAAAATCTGAAAACAGTCCGTCATTTTGACGGATTAGAACAAACTCAGAACAGCGCCAACGTTTCCCCGCAGCAGGGCTCCGGTGTTATGCCCTTATGTCGTTTCCAGACCTATCTAAGCCGTACAATTCATTGAAATGTGTGGGAGTTTATGCTTTACGCTGTGGCGCGCTCCAGTGAGGTGCAGTGGGCATGCACAACACGGCATAACACCCCCCCCCCCCCCGCATTTACAGATTTGGTAAATGCACTGACTTTTCAGATGATTAAAAAATAATAGTAATGATATATGAAACAAATCACTTATAACATAGATCATCTGTCTGAATAAAGGCTTTGGGCTTTATCTGCCAATAAACTCACAGGGGAGCTCGTGTACACTACACCAGGTGGTTTGGCAAAACTTTGGAGTGGAATGCTTGGAGTCTGTAGAAGACTTGGAGCATTTTTACACTGTCATCTCATTATGTCCTTTTCTTTTCTCTGTAGAGGCAACAATGAAGAAGTGGCCACACACAACGAAGGGCCAGCTGGGTACAGCCATCAACAACAAGCTGACAGAGCTCAGGGCTCGCCAAAAGCAGACAAAATAATTGACATTTATTGACAATAAATGTATGTTAATGACTTATACATTTTGTGTGTTGTATTTTTGTATGTATCAGGGTTTCCGCTAGGATTTTTTCTCGACGGTCAAATGTCCGGGCAGATTTTATTTTACCGGACAAATTTGAAATTTACCGGTCATATTTCAATAATAATAATAATAGTTGTGTAGCAGAGTTTCCGTTAGCAGGTGATTACCGGACTATGAGCAGATATGCTGATGTTTAAAACTCAGTTCACGGGGCTCATTTTGATATTGCTTCAGTTTATAATCGTAACAGATCGAAAAAAATTCAGATTAATTTTTCAATAAATGATTCCACAAACAACAAACAACATCATTATTAGATTCAAACAAACTACTTGTAGTAGATAACGTACATTATTCAGAAGTTTACATCAACTTTGAATAATAACACGGGAGAAAAGGAGCCTCTCTTTTCCCCTCTCCCTCCCTCTCTCTCCTGACAGCAGTCAGTTTCTTAAGCAGCGCCTGCAGCTCGCTAAACAGAGGGCGGGGCTTCAGGTGATTCTGCAGAGCTGCGTGTCTCGGTCAGACTCAGCAGCTGATCTGATCTCTCTCTCGCGTCTGGTTACACTTCACTCGCGTTTATGTCCATATCGATCAGATCCAGCTCTCCTGATCGGCCTTTATAGAGAGCACCGATCAAACTATTAAGAGTGAATATCGGCCGATAATGACCGGCGGCCGATCGATCGGAGCCTCCCTAATTATTACCAGACATTTTGACCGTCAGGTTTTGAATTTACCGTTTTTTTATAAATGTTACCAGCTAAAAACCGGTAATTACCGGCTAACGGAAACCCTGGTATGTATGTATAAACCTTGAACATAGGTGTACATAAACATATGCACATATAGGCTAAACTTATATGCGCATATATGTGCAACCTATATGTGCATATATGTGCATATACACTGCACCCATATATGTACATAATTATGTGTGTGCATATATGTGCATATATGTACATATATGTTCGGAGACATATATGTAGGGGTCCAATTTCAGATATGTCACATACTGTATATGTTAAACATATGTGTCATATTAAAAATATATAGGTTCATATATATTCCTTCCATGTGGGGATAAAAGAGAACAAAAGAACATCGCTCACGTAGTGAGGAACAAAATATCTTTGACAACAAGGAGAGCATAGATCTGACCTAGGCATGAGACAAGACGAACTGACAAGGAACACTGGGAGACTGGGAAATTTAAACACACAACAAGACACACAATCAGGGGCGGGTGCTGATGAGCGCGGGAGACACAAGAGGTAGATAATCAGGGAGCCTGGAATGACAGGGTAAACGGTGAGTGACAAAACAAAACAGGAAGTGGAAGACAATACAACCAAAAACCAACATAAAATGTGACTATCTCAACATTTATGTCGGTGCACAACATTATGTTGATATTTAATAATATTTAAAATAAGTGCAGCATGCACAAAGTATAGCTATGGACAAGTGACACATTTATTCGGACAAGAACATTGCCAAACTCGCTTGTCCATGGACAAGTACTCTCTAAAAACTTTTTTTTACACTATGCATTTCATTTAAGTGCGTAAATTCAATGGCCAAACAAACAACCCCAAACCATGGTCTTGTACTTAACCTAACAGAGTTGTTTTGTTGCCTTGTTTGTTTGGTTTGGTTTTAATTTACATCATTACCTGTTTGTTTAAAACAATTAGGCATTGATTCTACTATGTGCATGCTACCAAACCAACAGTGCAATGTATAACGTTGATAGGTGTGAAAATTACAGCCGACCATCTCATCCCCCTGTCAGTGAAGATTAAAAATGATGGCTATTCATAAGTGCCTGATTCAAAATGCCCTCTATAGATAATTTGTGAAGTGAACTGGGGGAGTTATTTCGGACACCACAGCGGTACAATTCTAACAAATACAATACATGTAATTACAGTAAACATATTACTGTGCAGCACATCTCCAACTGCTGCATGGGAGGTAGTGTGTATATTTAATAACCTCTGTAATTGTCTACACTCTGAACAGTATCTTCCCTCTCTTGGAGGCGAGGAAATCATGTCCCCTCCACGGTCACATATTTGTTTCCCTTAATCCGCTCTGAATCATACCAGCTGCTGCACTGCTCTCTGTGGATGTAGATTTGCTGTCAATACCCCACCGCTGATCTCACAGCAGGTGTTTCTACCTCCAACGGATGATGCAAAACAGTAGCTGACATTACTCGTTGGGTTACTGTAGGTTTAATACAGTTATTGCTAAGTTTCAGTCAACAGAAAGTGTTGCGTTCGGTGACCCTGACAGTTATTCACTGTGGATGTGTTCTTATATACATGGCATATTATCTCTGCCTAAAGAGCTGAGCAAAGGCTGCATGTATTGTTATTTTTAAACCTTTTTAAATGTCTAGTGACAAACTTGCATTAGCTCAGTCATGGAGTGATGCAGAAATAAGTCCTAAATACCGGAAAAGAGAGGGATCATCTTTTTTTAGGCCAATGGATGTTTTGATTGACTTTTTGTTTCTGTGGTCATCAAAAGATACATTGTAATAACTACCTGAAATGAATTAGCAAATGTCCTGCTTCTCGTTAATTTGAAAGCTTTAATGTTACATACAATGTGGAAGCCAACAAGTGTCAACATCAGAATATAAAGGTTGACGAAGACATTAAACTTCAGCAGGCCGAAATGGGCAACTTTGCTAGGCTGCACTGCTGTACATTCATGGTTTGAATAAACACTTATTGTTAATATGCAAGACAGGGTTGCAAAACAAAGAGCTGTAGCTTTGTCCAATAGTAATGCATTTTTTTATGGATTTATTTTTATTTGCATCAAGTTAACAGAAGCAACAAAAACAATGCTGAGTTTTTTTGGACAAATAAAATGTAATGCAATGTTGAAGGAACCAAGGTGACGCTTACTCCAAGGTTAGCTTTTCAAAGTAGTAAGAGCAGTAGTACAAGGTCAGCTCTATTTTTAACTAAAGAATATAGCGTTTTGTTGCAAAGTGCTGTGTGTAGATAAGCCATGAAAGGGAATTTATTATGTCCCAGTATTGAAAAAAATGGAAAAACAAGTTGGTAATGAGTCCTGGAACAACATGATTAACTTCTAGTGAAACTCTGACTCGTGAAACTGGCATTGTCTGACAATAACGTAGCATTGGCACAGGTAGCATCTATGAGCAGCCAACAAGATCAAAGAGGCCAACATCAAAACGCTGGAAGATGCCACACTTTCTAAAGCACCTCCACGGTGCACTTCATTGTCTTCTTCTGCGCTCTTATAACTACGGTCTGACTCACGTGTGGTAATATAACTGCTCAATGACTCACTGAAAAGGTTATGCGAGGATGCCAAAACGACTTTTTTTATAAAATATGGAGTAAAGAAACAGAAATTCAAGCAGAGTGGTTGAAATAGGATCAAATGTTCTTGCTGTCTTTTGTAAATGATCTGCCTTTACACAAAACATTAGTTAAAAACTGATGAAAACATTGACTGATACAATTATGTGTCTTTGTGCTGAATATGTAGCGTTTAGCTTTGTACAAATACTTGAAGCAGGGGGAGAGAGAAAACTCAACAGACTACTTCAAATTAAGAGTCAGCTGAGTTAGCGTAACGCTAATTGCCTCTGCGAGCTACAATATGCAACTTCTAACATGAGTTTTTCTTTTTCAAGAAACCGGTCAAATCAGCACATCCAATGTTCAATGTGAAACTTTAATCATTTAATAATTGCGAACACATTACAATTCCACAATTCTAAATCAAGTTAAATATAACAGACTATGACATAGAAAATCCAACATAATTGTTAATAGAACTCCTACAGAATTTAAAAAGTAACCATCTAAACAGCATCTAAATTCTGATTTATTAAAGGTTTGAAGTGATAGTCATAATGGATATAATGCCATATTTTGGAAGAAGGTTAGCTCACTAGAGTCTTTAGTTTCTCTGGCAATTGTCTTTTTTTTTACCATTGAAAAGGTCGGTATTGTTTAAAATGTAACTCTTCATAATTAAATAATGGTGGACAAATGAAAAAAAAAAAAAAGTTCATTAACAAGTTACAATGTTATAAGAAGACATTCTTGCAGGGCGAACTGGAATTAGCGACCCTGACCCTGAATAGATTGAGAATAACTGGTGGCCATTCATTCCAATGAAAATGACTAATGGGCCATATATGCTGGAAAAGTAGCTAAAGGCTTGTTATAATGTTGAGTTTTGGGACAAATTTAGCATGTTAGCATGTTTAGCATTTAGCATTTACCTTTATGGTTTAGGGCAAGTCTGCCTGCATTACTGACTTCCTGTGGACACCCCCCACATGCTAATGGGATAACATGAGTTACAGATACAGCTATCCTACTCTTTTTACTCATTTTGCGCACAGCCAAGCTTTACTCCCAGGGGGTACTACTGATGTCTTTGGCCACCTTGGGAGTCACATTACCCTCACCTTCCTCGTTGCTGCAGTCTGTCAAGAGTCTTACGCAACAAAGAGCTGTAGCTTCCTATGTAGTAGATATAAAATAGTAGGATCTCAATCACTATCATTACCTGACAAACGGGAACATTATTTACCCCAAATTGTACAAAATGTAAGTCCAATACACATTGGATGAAGCAGATTATCCAACTAACCCTCCTATTGATTTTTCAAATGTAAGTGCACATTGAGGATTTTGCATGTGACACAAGAGCAGGAAAAGAGTGTTCAGTAGGTTCAAGTGAAAGATTAGGGTTGTTCTCATCTATGTATATAATGTATTCAGAATTACATTTTCACTAGCTATCCAACCTTTCACAGATCTGGCTTTCCCCGTGTTGGCACTGTGATACAGGCTTATTTTATATTGGTTTTCCTTCAAATCAGATGCAATGATAAGTGTAAGAAAGCAGGTAATAGCATAAGCAGCAAAAGCATTCTGGCTCAAGAGGCTTGTAATTGCTGTGTAAATGGATAGGACAGTCATCTGATCTAGTTTAATAATGGAGTGAAGGGACATAAAAAGATGATTTACATTGTGAAAAACAAATGTGATTATTTTCAAAAGCTCATGATGATGAAAATATGGGTAAACAGATGTACGGGGAGGTAACATGTATCTGTTTACAGCTCAAGTGGAGTCAGTTTATGTTGGAGACGGATACAGTAGAAAGGGGTATGAATAATGGATGAGGCAGGGGTGGAAGAACAGATAGATGCAGGATGGAAAGACAGATTCATGCATTTTCAGAGTACATCGGAATGAAAGAAAAGCAAAAGATCAGATACTTCTCAAATGATGAAATGTTTCATCCGGAGGGAAACTTTGTTTATATTTTGTATTTAAATGACCTTAAATACATCCAACGTGAGCTGATATTCATCAATGAAGTCCTGCATGCTGAGTGCATCATGGTTAACATGAATGGATAACACAAAATGAGAAAGTGAGGGAATGGAAAAAAGGAAGTAGGCCTACTGAGCAGGTATGCTGTAAAATACATGAATTCAAGTGGTTTTCCATATAATATGATCCTATGAATACTTCAGACTGCCTTCAGCCTAAAGGTCAGGATAATGGCTTTCACTGCAAGAGCTGCCATGGCTAAGAGTTTGTCACAAATACAAGAGGCTCATATCATCCCTAGATGACCCATTGGTATTAAAAAGCTGAAATCCTTCAACAACATGTGTTCCTGGAAAAAGCCTATCATGTATCCCCCTAAAGCTCATGGAATCAGACCATTAGTCGGAGGATATTCATGCATTTGGACATAAATCTGTTTCAGAACAACAACACTTTAAGATTGATCTTGTAAACTCTAACACTGAGGGTCCTGTATGTCCCTAAATCCCAATACAGAGCATTGGACAAGGGTATGTATTTACTAATATTTCTTACACATGAGGGTCGACAGTACCTACGGTATCTTTGTCTTTGCTTGGTGTTGTTACCAGACCATTTTTTTATATATTTAAGAAACCACAGGTGTAGAATACCTGCATGAAACTGATACTTGTGCATGCTAAGCACTGTGAGAAAACAAAAGGTAATCGATTTGGGAACTGAGTTTAGAGTGGGCTGCAAACAATGTATGTTTGCAGCCCCATTGTCCATTGTTGATTAAGCTGTCCATTATTTCCTTAATCTGTCTCATATTCATCAACATATTGTTGAAATATAGCACAATGATGACCATTAAAATGTCCCAGAACCCAAAATGATGACTTCAAATAGACTACTGATTGATTGAATCTGATTAACAGCCCATGAGCCAAAGATGTTCAATGTACAATGACATAGATTAACAAATGAATGGATTTTAGTGGAAGGGTGAATCACAGGCCTAGTAAGAAACCATAACATTGTTTAACTTAATCTGAATCACAGGATGGCCATACAAAGAACGTTTTAATTTCATTAGCATCGTGAAATAGGGAAGGCTCTTGGCTACTGTATGCATTCTTCCAGTGTTTAGTTGGTTTATTTGTCCGTTTGTCAGCAAAATAACAGAACAATTCAATATTGTCTTGATTTGCATAACACTTGGTGGAAGGACGTTGCATTGTCCAAGAAGCAAATATACAAATGTGTCGCTGATCAGAGCAATGAAGACTAAAGTATACTTCATGTTTGACTAATGGAAAGGTAAGGTATGGACTCTCTGAGTGTCCTTCTAATTAACACAACATTGAATGATGTATGAATATATTTTCAGAAAATGTGTCTTGATTTAGACACAAAGCATCAAATCCAGAATGATCTTTTTTATTGTTGCTGAGAAATCCTTTTATATTACTAGCAACACCAAACATACCAACTCCACCGAAAACTACCCAACAAAAATGTTTTTTCCGTGGCTCCATTTAAAACAGTCGGCTCCTGCGGAGGCTGAATAAGTGCTATCTGCTGGGTAACTTTGTCAACATCATAATCATCTTTGATTGGTGTTTGGGGGCGGTAGAGAACACAACAGATGCTGCCTCATTACCCATACCAAGTCTTGTCTGAATCCACATGCGCATACACATGTACAGGAAGGGGGCGTGGTGGAAAATGTGTTGCTTTGGATTTTAAATGAGATTTTTTGTAGAATGTGTTTTACTGTATAATGGGGCCTTGAATGGACATTAAATGAATATACATTTCTCATAATTATTCTCAATATATATGTAGTTCTATTGCCATAATGCTGCATACAAACTATGGCTCACATTCACGCCAACATCAGTCCAACACACACACACACACACACCCACACACACACACACGCTGGTCCCTCCCACTGCTAGGAGTAGGAAACAGCGCACCCAGAGGATAATGGATTAGTATAGATTTAAGAAGATTTATCTGTTAAGTAAGTGTGTGTGTGTGTGTGTGTGTGTGTGTGTGTGTGTGTGTGTGTGTGTGTCCTATATCAAGCACAGCTCGTCTTTTAGAAACAATCCAAACATAACATTTGTATCATAAAGACACCACGTTTAATCTGTCACTTGAGATGGGAGGAGGGACGGGCTTCTTTTGTGATTGTTGTTGAGAAATAACTGTAATGTACAATTTGCTATTAACTTTTCTCATAACAAGAAATGAATGGCAAAAATAAACCAACTCACACCTCCAAAAAACACAAAGGCGTCATAATAACACATTCACAACAATTGAGTCACTGTGGCTCAGCATGAAAACAAATCTAAATGTACTTTGCAGCACAACATCCCTTCTGAACTCAGAAATAAATCACCTTTTTTTCTTTTATATGTGTTGGAGTAAATAAGATGTTTTGTGGCGTTTGGCACGGACTGCTTTGAGGCACTCTGGGCTGTGAGCGCTTGTGAATCCCAGCCGTGGACTGTCAGATTGCATGTGTGTGTGCCCCCGCTAAATGCAAGCTGTTTGGGATTTTAATAATAAATCAATAATGCATGTGGAAAAGATTACTGTAGTCAAACTGGAAAAGCCAATTAAGTTCTACTTTACATAATTTCTTTCCCCGTGTGCATCTCGCTCTGTGATTCTTTCACTTTGTTGTTTTTATAGAATTGGAGGGATGAAACCCTCTTTAATGAAAGAGCAGCTATTGGGCAGCTATTGGGCAGCGCCCGGGAAGCAATGGGGAGTGAGGGGGGGGGGGGGGGGGTTGTCCGGTGCCTTGCAGGGCCCAGGAGGTGAACTGGGACCTCTCCAAGTAGCAGTCCACATTCCATATTTAGGTCTGGTCGGGGACTTGAACCGGCGACCCTACAGCGACCCTACAGCGACCCTATATTTGGAGCATAATAACTGAACGCTGCTTCTCCATGTTTAGTTCTGACTCTGGGGACAGAAAGTTGACCAGTCCCTGAAGACCTGAGAGAAGATCTGGATGGTTCATAATTTAGCAGGAGGTCAGAAATGTATTTTGGGCCTAAACCATTCATTACATTACATTACATTGCATTTAGCTGACGCTTTTATCCAAAGCGACTTACAATAAGTACATTCAACAGAATCATATAAGTACATCAGGTTTCATAGAGCCAAGCATTTCAAGTGCTACTCAACTGGCTATAGATAAGCCAGTCCTTTATTAGTATATAAGTGCTCTGTTAGCAGTTCTTTGTTAGTAATTCTATCGCTCGAAGTGGAGTCGAAAGAGATGAGTTTTCAGTCTGCGCCGGAAGGTGTGTAAGCTTTCTGCTGTCCTGATGTCAGTGGGGAGCTCATTCCACCATTTTGGAGCCAGGATAGCAAACCCACGTGTTTTTGCTGATGGGAACTTGGGTCCCCCTCGCAGTGAGGGTGCAGCGAGTCGTTTGGCTGATGCAGAGCGTAGTGCACGCGCTGGGGTGTACGGTTTAACCATGTCCTGGATGTAGGAAGGGCCAGATCCATTCAAAGCTTTATAAACCAGCAGCAGTATTTTGAAATATATTATTTGACACACAGGAAGCCAGTGTAAAGACTTCAGAACAGGAGTGATGTGATCCACTTTCTTAGTGTTAGTGAGGACTCGAGCAGCGGCGTTCTGAATCAGCTGCAGCTTCCTAATAGATTTTTTAGTGAGACCTGTGAAGACACCATTGCAGTAGTCGAGTCTACTGAAGATAAAAGCATGGACAAGTTTTTCCAAATCCTGCTGTGACATTCGTCTTTTAATCCTAGATATATTCTTTAGGTGATAGTAGGCTGATTTAGTAACTGTTTTAATGTGACTGTTGAAACTCAGGACAGAGTCCATGACTACACCTAGATTTCTGGCTTTATCTGTTGGTTTGAACATTGCAGACTGAAGCTCAGCGCTAACTTTTATACATTCTGCCTTGGCTCCAATTGCATTTCTTTAAGGTTTTTCCTCTCTTTTCCTTTCTCTTTCTTAATAAATTGTGTCACTATTTGAGATTGTTGTGCATCTCTTTGGCACCACGTTGCATCCCTCATGTACATTTTGAGCGTCTTCGGTGTCATTTGGCGTGTCTTGGAAGTAATACTGTGTGTCTTTGAGGTTGTATATTGTCTCTTTTAGTTTGTTTTGCATCTCTTTTGGTTCAGTTGGCTGTCGATGGAGGTCACCGCATCCCTTATAGTTTGCTATGCATGTCTTTGGGGTTATTTTGAAGTTGATAAATGTTGCAAATGGCTTGCTTTATGTCTCTCTGAGGTGATCTAGCATCTCAGTGTGGTCATTTTTGTGTTTCTTTTTAATCATCTGTGTCTTTTTGAGGTGGTTTGATTATCCTCCCAGCAAGAAATATAGGAGTAACTTCATACCAGAGGCTCTTGTCCAGGGGCCAGTGACCATCTCAATTATAGTATTTGACTATCCAAAAACCTCTGACTCTGGTAAGTCCAAGATTCCAAGGTGGGGACCCAGACTACTTCATTGGCCCTGGCTCTAGTCTCTTAGCTGTTCTTCTCTTCAGGAATCCTTATGTTTGCCCCACTTCGTCATCTTTCTCCCCCTCCCCCGGCCCACTTTTGTCTTCCACAAACAACATCTTCCCCTCTCCCTGTATCTTGGCAAAGTATATCCTCTCTCTGTGTCCTCTCCCTTGGAATTGTATTGAAACATAGCTAAGCACCACCACCACCCCTCCCAATCTCAGTGACCTGACCATCTGTGACTTAAAATTCCACTCTTTAACTAAACCCCGCGTCATACTGGTCTCTGCGGCTTCTGTTGAGAGTGTGTGTAGTAGTGATGCTGCTGTTGCTTGTGGTGGGGGTGAGGGTGAGGGCGGGCCGTGTGCTGGAGCAGGGGGTAAGCTCCACTCAAAGCTGTCGTAAACACCACTAATGCATCGCTAAACTTGGGGAATCTCGTGTGCCTCAGTGTACGCTCATGTCTATGTCTGTGTGTGTGTGTGTGTGTGTGTGTGTGTGTGTGTGTGTGTGTGTGTGTGTGTGTGTGTGTGTGTGTGTGTGTGTGTGTGTGTGTCAACTAATCCCTCATAAACCTACATTTTATCGCTTACCACACCATTAGCTCAGCTGTGGCATTCTGCCTGGAGATGTCAAAACAGAGGTACTACAAGAGTCTGTGCTATTTCTTTGTTGCTCTGTGCCCACAAAATCCACATTTCCCTGGGCCTTGTGAGAGATGAAAAGAATATTGTCCTTCTCAACTGGGAAACAATGTGATATTAACAGCAAACAACCTTCTTTGTTATTTTTTTGGTTTATGTCGCCAAAAAACTGTAAAAGAAGATGTAAATTTAGACACTTTGAACTGCAGCTCGGGGAAACATGTTATTTCTTCATTTAAAGTTCACTGCATCAGCTGTTTTAGAAAAAAGAATTAAGGCTTTCTATATTTGAACTGTTTACTTGTTTTACTTCATAGACATTTAAACTGATATTGATGTGATTAATGCTGTGTTGCTTGTTGGATTCATAGCGCACACACTTCTAAAATTCTCACAGGAAGAAAGGTTGATAGATAAGTAGAAACTTTCCACAGGGAGGAAACATTTATTTGACTTCCCTAGACAAGCACACGCACGCACGCACTCACTCACTCGCTCGCTCGCACACGCACACGCACACACACAGACGTAGCAGACAGGGGCTGTGTGAGGCTGTCTACAGATTGGCATCAGTGACAGAGAGTGATCTCCTGGGGGGTTTGAGCTGGGGAGCGAGGTGACACTGTTACAGCCTCTGATCAACTCAGGAGCTGAAGACGTGTGTGTGTGTTTATGTTTGTGTGTGCATGCACATGACCTCACCCATCCCTATCTGTCTCTGCATTTGTTTGTTTGTTTGCAAAACAGTGCAGGTGTCACTGAGTGTGTCAGTTAAAACACATTTGTGTGTGCTTATGTGTGTGTATTCGGCTCAGTACTATCAACAAAATGTTTCAGCTGTCAGCCATAGGCCAGTCTCCCTCAGAGGCTTACACTCAACACGTCTTATATATACTTTTCCCGCCAAAATGTGCACATATACATTTATTTTTCAACAAGTCCTCCAACTCATACGACCAAATAAGTTGATTGTTCAAGCCCTTATGGCGACCAAATAGGTTGTTTGTTCAAGCGCGTAATACGACCTATAATCACGTTTTAAAGTTTTCGACCTCTAGTGCTCCCGTTGATTGCAAACGTTACAGAGGGTCGTTTATTCACAAATAACCCTCTCTGTAAAATCCTAAATTGTAGGAGTTTAGCCATTAAAACGCTTTTTGATTAGATTTCTAGCGAGAAGTGTATATTGTACTTTTAGAATCCACGTCCAGTCGATATGTAGGATCTATAGTTTGATAGATATCACGAAGATGATTGAGGTTTCGCCTGGAGAACATGTATGTCTTTCCCCCTATGTAAAGTTAGCCAACCCTCACGGGGTGAAAACAGTATTTCCGGTCTCGACATTTTCATAATAAAACCAATGATCAAATGATTTAACAGTGATATCTGCAGTACTCATCAACAAAAAAACATCAGTTTATCCTTGTTAATTATACGACATTTATTGGTTTAAATTGTGTGCAATGCTTTTGTGTTTTTCCCATAGGTGTTTCTCTTTCGATTCTGAGAGACACCTTTCTTTTTTCAGAGGTTTTGACAGGCTAAAACAACAAACTATACCCATAATTCTAGATGTTTTAGCCGCAATGCAGGTTGGGATATGGTGTTTATGCGATATGAAATCAGAAAACATTTAAAAAAATTAAATACTTTATTCCGAGTGTTCTTGCTTTTCTCTTTGAAAGTCATCACATAACGGCATTGTAATACACGGTTCGGCTGCATTAAATATTACACATCTGCCGTAGTTCTTTATTTATAGAGCCCTGATGAGAAGACTTCTAGACAAACTGGAAGAAATGCCGCCGAAACTGAATACGTGACGTGGATCATAAATATATCAGCAATTAAACAACATTTTCAATTTATTTTCACACAATACATCTCCTTGCAGTATCAACACTAATTCGGCTGACTTTTATATTTGATCCAATTGGTATATAGGTTATATTTACACCATAATGGTGCACAGCTGATAGATTTTTTTTGTAGTTTTTAAAGATATTATTTACCACCTTTCCAACTCCTCATGCAGTTGACTGTTACCCCCTAAACGCACCAGGAGCGTCTGCGCCGCGTTACGTTGCGGCTGCGCCACGCTACGACCTCCTCCTGCGACCTAACACACCAGGCGCGTTTCAAAATGTTGAGGAAGCGGAGCGTCGTGTGTGCAGCCTCGCAGTTCTTAATTAACTTTAAAACATTAATATTACCTTCCACTCCACAAACTGCAGCGACTAAAAACCAGGCCTTGTCTTTTCTGATGTTGTCCTTGTAAAAAGCATTGGTTACATCGTATAAAATGGTGTGTTTCTCCAATTCCATTATGAACACCTCGTCGTCCATTGTGCGTATCGTAGTGGAGGTGTTGTGATGAAGGAGGGGGGTCTGCTAAATTAGTATATATGCGGGATGGGCCTGGCCCGGATGCTCACCTTTCCACTTCCTGCGAGGGGGGGCTGCCTGCCCGACCTTACCTTACGGCTGCGCCGCGGCAAAAATAGGATTCATCCTAATTTTAGAGAAGCGCTGCGCCGAGCCGCTTCTGGGACGCGTCTGAGCCGTAACGCGGCGCGTGTGGTGGAATAGCACCCATTGACTAGAGTGGCCGCGATCCTTACGACCGCCGCGGCGCGGCCGTAACGCGGCGCAGACGCTCCTGTTGCGTTTAGGGGGTTACAGGTCTATACAGGTTCATGGTACAATGCATAAGCTTCACATCGAGAGACTGAAACTGTATTTTCCTTTACCGTTCTGTTTTAATTTCACAATAAAGTTAATAGTCTTATGTTTGATATTATTATGTTTTATTAACTACACCACTGGTTTTTTAACCCGCGCCGTCTAGTGGTTAAAGTACGTTATTGAATTTTGTTGTTGAATACGTTTTATTTCATGAAAACATTTAAATATTAAGAGTAGCCTACATACAAAACTGGGGGAAAGTAGAAGGCATGATGGAAATATAGAATATAAAATATGAAGAAGATACTGTAGTGATCTCTACAATAAAACAGTTTAGTGCAGGACGTACAAATATATTAACAGGAGGATGTGCAAAACAGACAAACTAATAAGGCTTTATTTAACATTAAAGAATACTTTAAGTTAAGGTCTTCTTTTGAATAAGAAAAAAATGTTGGGGTTATCCACAGATAAATATTAAGTCTGACAAAGTACTTAACGTCCAATATATTGCATAGTTTATCTTGGCACTTGACAATCACCTTCCCTGAATTTTACTCAGGTGTAACTAAAGTCTGATTTAAGGGTTGTTTATATTTCACATTATTAATCAGAATCTGCAAAGTAACTAAAATAAATGTAGTGGAGTAAAAATACCAGGTTAACCTCTGAATTGTAGTGGAGTAGAACAAAGTAGTATGCTGCTGTAACAAAAACATTTCCCAACTTGGGATCAATAAAGTATATCATATCTTATCATATCTTAAGATGATCGATTTGGACCCGTCCGAGTCCAGTTTTGGAAAGTCTGCCGTAGTTCCATTCCATTTGAAAGAGCTGTTTGACGCTCGGCGCAACCTTGTCACACTGCCACTCCAACATCCAATCACAAAGCTTGAGGACTAATCACGGGGTTTGTAAAGCAAGGCGGATGTTGTAGTCCCAAACGATAGCTGGGGATTCTGGGTAGTGTCGTGTCTTCAGAAACTCTGTAGTGTCTAAACTCCGAAAAAAACATGTGTTTCTCCGAATCGAAGGTTAAAAACACAAAAGCATTGTACACAATTTAAACCAATCCATATTGTGTAATTATCAAGGATAAACTGATGTTTTTTAGTGGATGAGTAATGCAGAGATCACTGTGTAATCATTTGACAGTGAGGGGAATACTTCCGGTTTTATTATGAAAACTTTGAGACTGGAAATGTACTGTTTTCACCCCGTGAGGGTTGACGCTATCTTTACATGGAAGCTGCATACACGTTCTCCTGGCGAGACCTCAAATCATCTTCGTAATATCTATCAAACTATAGATCCTACACATCCACTGGACCTAGATTATAAAAGTACAATATACACTTCTCGCTAGAGAGGGTTATTTGTGAATAAACGACCCTCCGGATCATTTGCAATCAACGGGAGCATGTTGTTCCTTACACGACCACTAGAGGTGCTACACTTTAAAACGTGACTCTGGGTCCAACCTGATCTCACCAGAATGCGTGACTCCACCACGACTCCTTAACACCGCATTGCGTCGTGGACTCACGAACTTTGTTACATTTACGTGTCTGCACCACGCAAAGAACCCCAATGTAAAGTGAATGAGGCTCTTTTGTCGTGGTGCACACACGCATTTCTACAACGTCCTGCAGTGAGCTTTTATTCTATAAAACGTTTTTAAAATCTACTTTATAGCTTGTAGTAACTCACGGGAGGCTTCTTTTATTTTATTTGTATTCATAATAATTTTTATTTTTCGTCAGAATGTATTATGGTGCATTAGTTACGAATTTTTGTTCTCAAAAAACAGTGCATTGTGTGTAATACAACTGTGATTTTTATTAAGTTAATTAGTTTTTAAGAAAGGCCAGAGCTTCAGCTGTGTCAAATAGATTGTTCCCTTTAGTTAACGTTTTTTAAAAGAACATTATATTCCGATTTGATCCTGTCCCCTTTATTGTATTACGGAGAGCAATGTGAGCGTCCATTCCCATTGGATAACGGAGGATTTTACACCCGGAAGTAAGTATTCTCTTTACTGTGGATTGATTTTACAGTGCTATCTGCACTACTCATCAACTCAAAAACACCAGATTATCCTTGTTGATTGCACAACATTGGTTGGTTTCTATTGTGTACAATGCTTTTGTAATTTTCCCCTTCGATTCGGAGAAACAAATATGTGTTCAGTTTAGGATGGTCGAAGACACTACACTACCCAGAATCCTCAGCTATCGTTTGGGACTACACCATGTGCTTTGCTTGACAAACCCCGTGATTTGTCCTCAAGCTCTGTGATTGGATGTTGGAGTGGCAGTGCGCAACATTTACGCTGAGGAAATGGAATGAAACCCATCGACAGTACACTATTCAAAACAGGCATCGAACCTCTATGAAACCTGATGTACTTATATGATTCTGTTTTCTTCAAGCTTGTATTTTGTTGGTCGAACGCACTTATTGTAAGTCGCTTTGGATAAAAGCGTTAGCTAAATGCAATGTAATGTAATGTAATGATTGTTGGTGCTTGAGAAGACTAAATATTTATCTGCAGATCCCTATAAGGTATTTACATTACTCGTTATTCTCTACAAATAGTTAATTAAAAACTGTATATAATTGCTATTTTGGACATCCCTTTTCAAGATTTCAATATTACTCTAAACGTGTAATAACGTGCTTCAACCAGTAGGAGGTATGGGTTAAAAACATAGGTTAAAAAGCTGTCAAGTTTACAGTGTTAACAAAATAAAATATACTGCTGTTTCTGGTTTATTTTACGACGGATTATTGTTTTGATATTTGTAACACAAAAGCGATGGAAAAACCCCACAGCAACACAGAAAAGATGGTCTTAACATGACCCAGCGGTCTAGTAGTTAATAAAAAACAATAATATCAAAACAAATTATTACTACTAACTTTATTGTGAAATTAAAACAGAACGGTAAAAGAATAGCTTCCGGTCTATTTTGAGGCCAGATCTCTGTAGATAAATAAAGAACTACGACAGATGTGTAATATGTACAATGCATTCATGTGATGACTTTCAAAGAGTAAAGCAAGCACTGCTGAATAAAGTATGATTTATCTTTTACGAAACGTTTTTTTTCATATGGAATGCAGTTGGAGGTCAACCAATCACAGAGCTTGAGGCAACGCGGAACAATAGCTGAGGATTCTGGGTAGTGTAGTGTCTTCGGCCATCCTAAACTGAACAAATATTTGTTTCTCCGAATCAAAGGGGAAAATTACAAAAGCATTGCACACAACTTAAACCAATCAATGTTGTGTAATCAACAAGGATAATCTGTTATTTTTTAGTTGATGAGTAGTGCAGATAGCACTGTAAAATCAATCGACAGTAAGGAGAATACTTACTTCCGGGGTTAAATCCTCCGTTATCCAATGGGAATGGATGCTCACATTGCTGTCCGTAATACATTAAAGGGGACATGATCAAATCGGAATATAATGTTCTTTTAAAAAACGTTAACTAAAGGGAACAATCTATTTGACACAGCTGAAGCTCTGGCCTTCCTTAAAAACGAACTCATCTAATAAAAATCACAGTTGTATTACACACAATGCACTGTTTTTTGAGAACAAAAATTCGTAACTAATGCACCATAATACATTCTGACGAAAAATACAAATTATTATGAATACAAATAAAATAAAAGAAGCCTCCCGTGAGTTACTACAAGCTATAAAGTAGATTTAAAAAAAACTTTTATAGAATAAAAGCTCACTGCAGGACGTTGTAGAAATGCGTGTGTGCACCACGACAAAAGAGCCTCATTCACTTTACATAGGGGTTGTTTGCATGCCGACACGTAAATGTAACAAAGTGAGTCCACCACGCAATGCGGTGTTAAGGAGTCGTGGTGGAGTCACGCATTCTGGTGAGATCAGGTTGTCTGGGTCGTACTAAGCTGCTGAACAATCGAGCTATATGGTCGTTTTTTGTAGGAGGACAAGCTGTTATTTTTTAACATGGGAAAAAAGGCGATAGACTTCTTGCTTATTATCATTAGCAAGTATGCCTTTCTGGTGTGAAGCAGGGTTGTAAGGGGGGGGTCATATTATTTACATCTGTTACTTAATTAGTCTGTCTTTCAAAATCTCAAACCAGCGTTTGCAGCGGATTTTTTTTTTTTTAAAGTTTCTGTCGAAGTATAGTACGTTAATTAATTGTAATAAATGTCAAAAATCCTGTTTATTTTATATTCTCTTCTACAGACAATACATACAACATTGTTTTTTTCCCCTGGAATGCATGCCGATTGTAACCTTTACCACTAACAATAAAAGCAAAAGTAAATGTTACTGACGTTTTTTCCCAATGTTAAAGAGGCCCTATAATGCTCATTTTCAGTTTTCAGAATTGTATTTTGTGCCTCCACTGAGACATGCTTTAATGTTCAAGAAGGTCTTTATTTGTCTCGTACTTCATGTGCTGCAGCACCTTTTCACCCTCTGTCTGAAACCAGAGCCCAGTCTGCTCTGATTGAAGCACTTAGAGATGTCCCGCCCTTTAGGCTATAACGTACAATATGTTGAAGCACTAACCAATAGAAGAACGAGTGTTAAATAGTGACGTCCCTTTGTAGCAGAATAAACAAAGGACTGTTTGCGTCTCATGCAGGGGGGGTTTATATGGGAGAGAAACTCCCTCTGGAGCCAACTTTGGGATTTTGGCCTTTGCAGACCATTTACATGCACACAAACATTTATAACACACTACAGGAAAGGTAAAACCCCAAATAAGCATTAAGGGCATCTTTAAAAGGTTATCAGAGAGGATATATACACTGAGGTTTAGGCACATGTGTTCATGTTGGTTTGAAATCCAAAGTTAGTTGTTGGAAAAAACGTTTTTATTCCTCAAAACTATGAGGAAAAAAGATAAAATGGTGTCATTTAAAATGTCTATCAATATAAATGCTGTAATCACGGGACCGTCGCTAACCCACAAACACTGAAGACGTGATAATGGAAAATGCAGCTTGCTGAATTATTATGTGTTTTTGTGTGTATTTTGCATCTGTATTTCCAAAAAGAAAAAATGCTTTGCACAGCCATCTTATTTTTAAGAAACCATCTTATTTTTAAGAAACTAACACTTAGCTTGCAGTAATAAAAACACTGGGTGACCATAATCCTCACCTATTAGATGGATGGGGCTTTCAAAATGCATTAATAAGGTTTGTATCACTCCGTGTACAGTACTACCAGTATTTTAGTAAATACAAAAAGGCGTTCAGAGCTTTGTTTTGTTTGTAGTTGCCCTATTTTCCCAAGAAACTCAATTCCCTACTTGAGCAAAGTGAATGAATATGCAAAGACGGAATAATTTCTCCAGGAGAGAGTAAAAACATCCACTTTGTGGTGACCTGTGAGTTAGTCAACTTAGGCAACAAAGATAAACACTTGAGCGAGGCGAGGGAAGGTTAGAGACACACAGCATTAAGCAGAGAAACAAAGGGAAGAACATAGAAATGAAATAGTGGAGTTTGCATTTTCATTGTGTCAACATCAGACTTTTTTAGCTCGACACCGGGGGGTTTGTTTGGGTCGTTTACTTAAGCTTTTTGACTCGGCTGTCACGGTGAAATCAAGCAACATCTTCTTTATTCCTTTGTTTTTGCCATCTTTATTTTTAATTTATTTGGCTAGGTGTCTTAATGAGCAATCAACTCTCAACCCCTACATTTATAAATATGTCACATTTTGATTTAGCATTTGCCCCCCATGTGGTTAATATTCATTTGTAATTCTAAAATAGACCGAAACAGAGTGTCAATGACAAACATCTTGAGCTCTCTATTAATCTAATACCAAAGACAAAAACGGGATTTGTTTGTTTCTCCGAAGACAAAAACAGGATTACTTTGAGCTTACATGTAAGTACAAAAACAAGGCCATGAAAATAGAAGGCAGTGTTCACTGCCATGCTGAAAATGAGGATTTAGTTAATAATATCGCTGTTAAGTGTACACTTCATTTTACATGTCCAATAATTATTGAATCATTTGGAGGTTTAGGGGAAGATTATATTCAGTAAGTAATTGATTAATCAAAAAGTAATTTCATTCAATAATCTTGTATACATTTGTTTTCACCTCTCTGAAGAACCAGCACCTTACCGTGGTAGAGAGGTTTGTGTGCCCTGATGAACCTGGGGGCTGTATTGTCTGGAACCTTGTGTTCCTGGTAGGGTCTCCCATGGCAAATTGGTCTCAGGCAAGGGGCCAGACTAAGATTGGTTCAAAAGATCTCATGAAAGAAACAAGAACAAGAAGTGAGGATACCCGGCCCGGAGGAAGCCCGGGGTCCCTTTCTGGAGCCAGGCCCAGAAGGAGGACTCGTCGGCGAGCGTCTGGTGGCCGGGCTTGCCACGGAGCCCGGCCGGGCCCAGCCCGAAAAGGCAACGTGGGCAACACCTCCGCTTCTCCGTCCCGCGGGCCCACCACCTACGGGAAACAACGATGGGGTCGGGTGCGCTGCCAGAAGGGTGGCAGTGAAAGCGGAGGGTCTCGACGGACCAGACCCGGGCGACAGAAGCTGGCTTTGGGGACGTGGAACGTCACCTCTCTGGGGGGGAAGGAGCCGGAGCTTGTGCGGGAGGTGGAGCGTTACCAGTTGGATCTGGTTGGGGTCACCTCTACACACAGCGTCGGCTCTGGAACCTTACTTCTGGATAGGGGTTGGACTCTATTCTTCTCCGGAGTTGCTCAAGGTGTGAGGCGCCGGGCGGGTGTGGGGATACTCACAAGTTCCCGGTTGGGTGCTTCGTTGTTGGAGTTTACCCCAGTGGACGAGAGGGTTGCCTCCCTACGCCTGCGGGTTATGGGGGGGAAAACTCTGACTGTTGTGTGTGCTTATGCACCCAACAGCAGTTCAGAGTATACGGCCTTCTTGGAGACCCTGGAAAGAGTCCTGTATGGGGCTCCTGAAGGGGACTATTTAGTCTTGCTGGGAGACTTCAACGCACATGTGGGCAATGATGGAGACACTTGGAGGGGCGTGATTGGGAGGAACAGCCCCCCTGATCTGAACCGGAGTGGTGGTTTGTTACTGGACTTCTGTGCTAGTCATGGATTGGCCATAACAAACACCATGTTCGAACATAAGGATGCTCATAAGTGTACGTGGTACCAGAGCACCCTAGGCAGAAGGTCCATGATCGATTTAGTTATAGTATCATCGGACCTGAGGCCGTATGTTTTGGACACTCGGGTAAAGAGAGGGGCGGAGTTGTCAACTGATCACCATCTGGTGGTGAGTTGGGTCGAGTGGCGGGGTAAGCCTCTGGATACAATACAATACAATACAACTTTATAAAGCACTTTAAACCTCCAGACCAAAGTGCTGTACAGGCAAATAGATAAAACACAGCTCAGCTCACACACCATAAAACAAGTACAAGTAAAAACAAAAAACAATTTAAAAAACAATTTAAATGCAAAAAAGCAACACTCTAAAAGATGTTGAAACGCCAAATGTTAAAACGCTAAGGAGAAGAGGTGGGTTTCAAGAAGCGATTTAAAAGCAGGCAGTGTGGAGGCCTGTCTGATCTCCAGGGGCAGAGCGTTCCACAGTTTGGGAGCCGCTACAGAGAAGCAACGGTCCCCTCTGAGCTTTGACCTGGTTTTAGGCACATTCAGGAGCAGTTGGTCCGCTGACCTGAGAGGGCGGCTCGGCGTGTAGTGCTGTAGCAGCTCAGCAAGGTATGGTGGGGTCATGCCATTTAGGGATTTAAAAGTAAATAAAAGAATTTTAAAATGGATCCTAAAATAAATTGGCAGCCAGTGGAGAGAAGCTAAAACAGGGGAAATGTGGTCAAACTTCCGTGTGCCAGTTAAGAGCCTTGCTGCAGCATTTTGCACCCGCTGCAGTCGTGCGAGCGAGGACCCACTGACCCCCATGTAGAGAGAGTTACAGTAGTCCAGCCGGGTGGTGACAAAGGCATGGATCACTGTCTCAAACTGCTGTCTGGAGAGAAAAGGTTTTACTTTGGCTAGCTGCCTCAGGTGATAAAAGCTCGTTTTTACCACCGACTTAATCTGACTCTCAAGTTTGAGTTCACGGTCCATTTTAATACCAAGGTTCGTAACGGTGGGCTTGGTATACGGATTCAAGGGACCCAGGTCTACAGAAGTGGTGTCAGTGGTGCTACCAAAAACCATTACTTCTGTTTTTCCTTCATTTAGTTTAAGGAAATTGCACGCCATCCAGGCCTTTATGTCCTCTAGGCACTTTAGCAGTGGGCTAATTAGGTAACCCTCCTTCTTTGTTAGAGGGACGTAAATCTGGCTATCGTCAGCATAGCAGTGGAATGCGATGCCGTGCTTTCTAAAAATGGACCCAAGAGGGAGCAAATAGAGGGAGAATAGCAGTGGGCCTAATACTGAGCCCTGTGGGACCCCATACAGGAGTGGAGCAGAGGATGACTCAGAGTCACCAAGGCTGACAGAGAAGGTTCTGTCCTTCAAATATGACCTGAACCATTCCAGGGCTTTTCCCTCAATGCCCACCCACTTTTCCAAGCGGGAGATCAGGATGTCATGGTCGACTGTATCGAAAGCAGCAGTTAAGTCAATAAGTAGGAGCACAACGCAGTCCCCAGAGTCAGTAGATAAGAGGATGTCATTAAAGACTCTTAAAAGCGCTGTTTCAGTGCTGTGCATAGTTTTAAAACCGGATTGGAAAACCTCCAGTATGTTGTTCTCTTCCAGAAAAAACATAATTTGACTGTAGAGAATCTTCTCCAGGATCTTTGACATAAAAGGCATTTTGGAAATGGGCCTAAAATTAGCCAGAACTGTGGGATCCAGGCTGGGTTTTTTAATACGAGGTTGCACTACTGCATGCTTCAGGTTTCCGGGGACCTTCCCTGAGAGCAGGCTGCTGTTTAAAACTGCCAGCACAGATGGTCCAACAGTGGGGAAAACCTCTTTAAAAAGTCGAGGCGCGACAGGGTCATTTGGAGAACCAGAGGGCTTTAACTTGGAGACAATCTCCTGTACAAAAGACAGAGCTACATGCTCAAACTGATTAAAGACCTGGATAGACCTGGTAAGCCCAAAACGTGTAGTTCGGGTGAACTGGGAACGTCTGGAGGAGGCCCAAGTTCAGGAGGCCTTCAACTCACACCTCCAGCGGAGCTTTTCAGGCATTCCTGTGGAGGTTGGGGACATTGAACCAGAGTGGTCGGAGTTCAAAGCCTCTATTGCCGAAGTCGCGGCGGGGAGCTGTGGTCTCAAGGTCCTAGGTGCCTCAAGGGGCGGTAACCCTCGAACCTCCTGGTGGACACCGGTGGTCAGGGAAGCCGTCCGACTGAAGAAGGAGGCCTTCAGGGATTTGTTATCCCGGGGGACTCCCGAAGCAGTTTCAAGGTACCGACAGGCCCGAAGGGCAGCAGCCTCATCCGTGGCCGAGGCAAAGCAGCAGGTGTGGGAGAAGTTTGGAGAAGACATGGAGAAGGACTTTCGAGCGGCACCAAAGTTGTTCTGGAAAACTGTCCGACACCTCAGGAGGGGGAAGCAGGGAACCATCCAAGCTGTGTACAGTAAGGATGGGACGTTGTTGACCTCAACTGATGGAGTGTTAGGGCGTTGGAAGGAACACTTTGAGGAACTCCTGAACCCGACAACTCCGCCCTCTATGTTAGAGGCAGAGCTGGAGTATGACGGGGGATCAACACCAATATCCCGGGGGGAGGTCACTGAGGTTGTCAAACAACTCCACAGTGGCAAAGCCCCGGGGGTGGATGAGATCTGCCCAGAAATGCTGAAGGCTCTGGGTGTTGAGGGACTGTCATGGTTGACACGTCTCGTCAACATTGCGTGGAAGTCGGAAACAGTACCGAAGGAGTGGCAGACCGGGGTGGTGGTTCCCCTTTTTAAAAAGGGGGATCAGAGGGTGTGTGCCAATTACAGAGGCATCACACTACTCAGCCTCCCCGGGAAAGTGTACTCTAAGCTACTCGAAAAGGAGGGTCAGGCCGATTGTCGAAACTCAGATTGAGGAGGAACAAAGCGGATTCCGTCCTGGTCGTGGAACGACGGATCAGCTTTTTACTCTCGCAAGGATCCTGGAGGGGGCCTGGGAGTACGCTTATCCGGTCTACATGTGTTTTGTAGACTTGGAGAAGGCGTATGACCGAGTTCCCAGGGAGTTACTGTGGGAGGTGCTGCGGGAGTATGGGGTGAGGGGGTCTCTACTCAGGGCCATCCAATCTCTGTACTCCCAAAGCGAGAGCTGTGTCCGGGTCCTCGGCAGTAAGTCGGACCCATTTCCGGTGAGGGTTGGCCTCCGCCAGGGCTGCGCTTTGTCACCAATCCTGTTTGTAATATACATGGATCGGATTTCGAGGCGTAGTCATGGGGAGGGGGTCTGCAGTTCGGTGGACTAAGGATTGCACCACTGCTTTTTGCAGATGATGTGGTTCTGATGGCTTCATTGGTCTGCGACCTTCAGCACTCACTGGATCGGTTCGCAACAGAGTGTGAAGCGGCTGGATGAGGATCAGCACCTCCAAATCTGAGGCCATGGTTCTCAGCAGGAAACCGATGGACTGTCCACTCCAAGTAGGGAATGAGTCCTTACCCCAAGTGAAGGAGTTCAAGTATCTCGGGGTCTTGTTCTCGAGTGAGGGAACAATGGAGCGTGAGATGGGCCGGAGAATCGGAGCAGCGGGAGCGGTACTGCAGTCGCTTTACCGCACCGTTGTGACGAAAAGGGAGCTGAGCCAGAAGGCAAAGCTCTCTGTCTACCGGGCCATTTTCGTTCCTACCCTCACCTATGGTCATGAAGGATGGGTCATGACCGAAAGAACGAGATCGCGGATACAAGCGGCCGAGATGGGTTTTCTCCACAGGGTGGCTGGTGTCTCCCTTAGGGATAAGGTGAGAAGTTTGGTCATCCGGGAAGGACTCGGAGTTGAGCCCTCCTCCTTCGTGTCGAAAGGAGCCAGTTGAGGTGGTTCGGGCACCTAGTTAGGATGCCACCTGGGCGCCTCCCTAGGGAGGTGTTCCAGGCACGTCCAGCTGGGAAGAGACCAAGGGGTAGACCTAGGACCAGGTGGAGGGATTATATCAATCAATCAATCAATGTTTATTTATATAGCCCAATATCACAAATGTTACATTTGTCTCAGTGGTCTTCACAGTGTGTACAGAATATCAGTATGACAATACGACACCCTCTGTCCTTAGACCCTCACATCGTACAAGGAAGAACTTCCAGAGAAAACCCAGTTTAAAGGGAAAAATGGGAGAAACCTCAGGGAGAGCAACAGAGGAGGGATCCCTCTCCCAGGACGGACAGACGTGCAATAGATGCCGTGTGTAAATTGAAAAGATAATACATTTGCAACATAGGTAGTCCAAATGTTTGGAAATGCATGTGTGTATAATAGGAAGATGAATCCACGAGGATATCCATCCAGGACCTATGATCCAGGACCACAGCCACGACTCAAGATCCAGCGCTCGCGATCCAGGACACAGGACCGCAGGATCATCCATGACTCCGGATCCCAGCGTATATAGACACCAAAAAGAAAGACATTTGGGGAAGCTGGGTTAATCGGAACATGAGTGTACACGGGTATAGACAGAGAGAAGGAAGAAGTAAGATGTCCCCCGACAAACTAAGCCTATATCAGCAAAACTAGGGGCTGAATCTAATCAGCCCTAACTATAAGCTTTATCAAAAAGGAAGGTCTTAAGCGCACTCCTAAAAAACGGATAGGGTGTCTGCCGCCCGAACACAAACTGGAAGCTGATTCCACAAATGTGGAGCTTGATAAGAAAAGGCTCTGGCTCCCATTGTACTTTTAGAGATTCTAGGAACAACCAATAACCCTGCATTCTTGGAATGCAATGCCCTAGTAGGACAGTAGGGTATAATGAGTTCTTTAAGGTAAGATGGCGCCTGCCCATTAAGGGCTTTGTAGGCGAGAAGAAGAATTTTAAATTATATCCTGTGTTCTATAGGGAGCCAGTGTAAGGCAGCCAGAACAGGAGTAATGTGGTCCCTTTTCCTAACTCTGGTTAGTACACGAGCCGCAGCATTTTGAATCAGCTGAAGCGACTTGATTGACTTCTTGGTACTCCCTGATAATAAAGAGTTACAATATATCTCTTCACTGGCCTGGGAGCGCCTTGGGATCCCCCAGTAAGAGCTGGTTGATGTCGCCAGGGAAAAGGAAGTTTGGGGCTCTCTGCTGGAACTGCTACCCCCGCGACCTGACCACGGATAAGCGGGAGAAGATGGATGGATGGATGGATGGATGGACATTTTGTCAGAGAATAGTTAAAACATTTCATTTTTTTTAATACATTCAGTCAAAAACCACAGGGTCATAAATACCACAGCTTATACAAAGAAAACAAATTTCAGAAAATGTAGTCTCTTTAGGAGGCAGAAAAGTCTGGAGAGGCACAAAATACAAAAATGAACCTGCAAATTAACATTCTAGGGCCCCTTTAATACATCAGAACCAGATATATTGTATTTTTTTACACCATGGCAAAATGTCAATGACACCGAACAAGCATATTTTCGCGTATATCATAATGTACCGAACTTATACCTCATGTTCTTTCTTGGCAGTTAAGAAAATAATGTTACCAACTATAGGGCTTGTAATTGTTTTCGTCAAAAAATACAAAAAAACATCACCCCATTTAAAGTAACAGTTAGATATCAATGTCATTCTTATGCCTGTAGGGTTAGCCTATCTTAGCATAATGACTGGAAACTTTGGTTAACAGAGAGCCTGGCTCTATTCAAATGTAAAATAAATAAAAGATGCATACGGCTCACTAAAATATCACATTCTATGATGTAAAAACAACAGAGTTTTACAGAGGTCAAAATACTAAGTAGTCTTTATTATGAATTTGCAAAACAACGAGCAGAGGCCACAGGAAGTGACTTTGCTAAACTGAGGTTAAATCATTTCGTAATCTCTTATTTGTCCAAGCCAAAAACGCTATCAAACTGTCACACCATTGCTTCAAGGCTTTAACAAAAAGAAACAAAAACACAATTTCTTAGGAATGTTAAACAGTATTGAACCAGGGGGCATGACATTAGCTTTGTGATCATCTTATTTGTCCTTTGCTTGGAGCCTTGGAAGCAACAATATGTGCACATGGATGAGTCAACCTTCCTTATTGCTAATAATCCAATGTTGAAGCGAGTTATACAAACTGGCAGCTCCCATCACCGCGCTCTCCTCCATGGTGACCAAAGGGACCAGCTGGCCATTAACCTCCAACAAAATCCATATATCAGTTGCTTTACCAGAACCAGCAAATTGATTCTTACAACGTCCAATTGGCAAACGCAGAAGGTCACGGTTATTAAGACATGAAAATATTGGGAAGTGGGATGTTGTGACATTCAATACTATAGAAAACCGAGTTGATTTAACGTCAAATGTGCATCCATAAAGGTCAACATGGCTCAAACATGTAACAGCTGATTTTATTAGTGGATTTAGAATCGACTGCAGGGCTAAGGCATTGTAGCTGTGAGCTTATTCTACAGAGGATTAATACTCCTGAATCCTATAAGCTTAGGGAATAACTTATTGTCAGTGTAGAAAAAGCTGGATCCTGCTGTGTATGTTTCTCCCTCGGGGAATACCAGCTGAGATGTCTGCTATTGGACCGATAGTGTTATCCTTTGAAATCCCATATATTTGTTTGTATACATTATGTATGCTGTATCTGCAGTATTCAGCACTTTGAACAAAAGCAAAGGTAAAAACCTTAAACCTAATATTTGTTTAAATTAACATGTAGCGCAGGTCTTATCCCTGAACAAATACATTTAATTTGGGCACCAGACAGAGGAATATTTACTATAGCCAGCTGTCAAAAAAATGATATGCTCAAACACGCAGAAACAGAGGGATAGCCCGGTGATCTAGCTACTGAAGTTTACAAAGGAAAAATAATAATCAACCAATTAACTTTCAACATAAAATGTCTGTATTTTTAACCCCAAATAAAAATAATTAGTACATTAAACAAGCAACTCATGTCACAGACCATTTACCAGAAAAACTTAAATCCAATAGATACAAAAACACAAACAAATAAGTCAAATGAACTCACAAAACATAAATTACTTATGTGACTCCGAGAGCCTACGATTGTTCAATCAGGAGAGACGTGATGTATGGAATACATGTTTATTATCGGTCACATTATATAAATGAAACATAATGATGACAGTTTATAACAGGTGGATGAAATGTGTTTTGGCGATTAGGCCCACGTTTTGTAGGACATCATTCGGGAAGGGAAAGAACCGTTTCCAATGAACCCCCCTGGGTCTAGACCTGGTGGTGGTGATAAGTGGTTAGGTCCGGTTGGAAGGGAGAAGGTTGAGCTTGGCCCTGAGTTGGAAGCAGGAGGCGAAGGGGTGGAGGAGGGTTGCGCGTTGACACCTGGAAGACAGCTGATAGAAAAAGGGAGAGCATATAGAGGGATTAACAGGTGCGATAATTAGGCTTGTGAATGGAGGGGAGTGATAGGTTAGCTGAGGAGTGGCGCTCCCTGTCATCTAGTGGAGGGAGCGAGTATTGCCATGACGAGCAATACGGAGTGATAGGTCTTCCTGCCTGAACTTGCGCTGAGCTTCATTTCAATCAGGAGAGACATGATGTATGGAATACATGTTTATTATCGGTCACATTATATAAATGAAACATAATGATGACAGTTTATAACAGGTGGATGAAATGTGTTTTGGCGATTAGGCCCAGGTTTGGTAGGACATCATTCGGGAAGGGAAAGAACCGTTTCCGATGAACCCCCAAAAGAAGTGAAGTATGAAGTACTGAACGTGAAGACATCTTACCTTGTGGGATGCAGTGGAAATCTATGGATGAAAATGAGAGGTTAATACATGTGGGAATTTAGACGTACTGATGCCTCCCAGGCGTCCTTCCTGGCCATACAGGGCATCCCGGCCGTACGGGGCATCCCGGCCGTACGGGGCATCCCGGCCGTACGGGGCATCCCGGCCATACAGGGCATCCTGGACGCACAGGGCGTCCCGGACGTGCAGGGCGCCCTGAACGTGCGGGGCAACCTGAACTTAGCAGGGACACATTTATACAGACCCGAAGGTTTACTACCTGGCATACAGGGTTAGATATGGCAATAATATTAAACATGAACACAGACCCGGAGGTCACAACCTGACGTGCAGGGTTAAACATGAACACAGACCCGGAGGTCACAACCTGACGTGCAGGGTTAAACATGAACACAGACCCGGAGGTCACAACCTGACGTGCAGGGTTAAACATGAACACAGACCCGGAGGTCACAACCTGACGTGCAGGGTTAAACATGAACACAGACCCGGAGGTCACAACCTGACGTGCAGGGTTAAACATGAACACAGTGACACGTATGCTGACGTGCTATGAAACCACCACCACCAGTATAGGCATAATTACCATTTTGTTTAGTGTTTGAGAGACCTTGGATAGCCAGCACGCGCTGATGTCCGGCGAATGTGGGATGTGAAGGCGGAGGAGGACCACCGCCCGAGTTGCAGGGATGAGGGAGAAATGCCTGATTGCAGCAGAGGTGGCTGCGCCTGTCTGAACGAAAGCCCTGATATGCTATTAAGACGCCACCACCAGTTATGCATTATTTACCATCGGTAAACTGAAGAGCTCTTGGATTGCAGCACGAGCCGATGTCCGGGCGAAGAGGGAGATGTAAATAAGTAAGCACGAGCTGTTAGCTGGAGTACAGTAATGCATGAATATCATAACCTGATTGACGCGAGCCAAGTGAGCATAAACCCGAGAATATGAATGAAGTGCAGAATGCACGCAGAAAAGACGTACACTTAGTTAAATGCTGAGACATGACCCATGATATAGTATAGCTTAATTAGCAGTTAAGTGCGCCAGGATGAGTCATAGATGCTGATAACTGATTGAGTGATTAAGACTGTCTTCCATCATCTGAGTGAGGATGATGGAGGGACGCTAGTGTTAGATCCAGCGAGTGTGATAATAAATGTGTAGCAATAGTGAAAATCTGAGTGTGCCGCTATGCGGATGATCTCATGCAGATATTCCCCCCAAAGCGGAGGATGTGCAGTGCACGTCCTTAAGTCGGGGAAAACGCGGTCGTCGCGAGGCCGGCGGATGCCACGCCCAGGAAACGGGAGATGATGCGTGCCGAAGATATCCGCATGCAAAGTCCGGTTGCCCGGTGAGGAAGAGCAACTGTCGTTGAAGACGTTTATGTGGATGCACGCAGTTGGTTAGAGGAACGTTAATACCGTGAGCTTGATGTGATGCCTAGGAACTCGGGTGTGTGACTGGACCTATATTTCCTCATGATTAGGAACGCTGTGCTACTGGAGGATTTTCCTCTTCTTTCTTTTTCTTTCTTCTTCTCTTCCCAGTTGAGCGGAGTTATAGTTAGTAATGTTGTATTTGAACACTAGATGGCGTAAAGGCAACGCATGAGGAGATCTCCCTGAGCAGTGGGTGATTTGAACTGGGGAGAGACAGCTATTAATATTATTTACCCGAATAGCCGGTGCACACGTAGTTTCTCCTTATTTGACTGCCGCTTGAGGCTGAAAGAGTTCCGCTAAACGGATGATGGGAACTTTAAAGCGCGTCGTTAATATCTGCTTTGAAGAGCCAGCCGTGGCCTGCACGCTATTAAGATTACATTATCTCCGTGCGTAGAAAGGGGGAACATTGACCTTTGTCATCGAGATTGCCCTGAGCATTTAACAAATCGTATTAAATAATGTGATAACAGAACTGTAAACAGAATAGCTGAAAATGTAACGAATAAATACTGTAACTCAGTCACCTCTAATCATTACCCATGTTTGTATAATATAGTTACTCCGTGTGTTGCTGCTAGCATACATAACACCTGACGTGGAAACATTACTCGTGGATGGGGCTACAGAGCTGCTAGAAAGACAGTCGAACCCGGTGCATTTCTCCGTCTAGATGTGGAGCACTTTTGCTAAATGTTTAGACAAATTGCTCGTGTTACCGCCCTTACATGCTAAACTCTTATTGCACTTTGCAACGAGCATCTCCACATCGAGACGGGTAAAGTTTTACCCTCACCTCGGAGCGCGTTCTCTCCGCCACCTCCGCAGTGTGCTCCGCTGCATGTAGCAGCTGCGTGTGTGTACAAATCAGGAGAGAGATCTCGTCTGATCGAAAATACATCATAGGCGCATTTGTTTGTCTTTTGTATATTAGAAACGAGTTGCAACACTAAGACTGCGATATAAGGTTTTGTTTATAGCAATAATACATGACATACAGCCTATTATAGATGTCTCCGGTACCGATAAAAAGACCAATACATTGGAGCTTAACGGCGCGTAAAACACACGTGATGACATCACCAATGAATCGACGACTGAATAAGTTGGCAACTAATTTGGTAATCAATTTTGATCGATTAAGTCGATTAGTTGTTGCACCCCTACTGCCGAGGAGAAGTTGCTGTTGCAGATTCAGCCGTTGGTGCACCGAGAAACGGAACATTTCTTAGTGGGGAAGAAAAAAGAGAAAAATACGATAATTTAGTCAATAATCATTAAATTAATATTGGGAGTGAATTCCTAATTTATTTAGTATCTGGTTGTGTCATAAACAGGATAATGTGCAGCGACTTGTCATTGAGGAGAAGAAGCCCTACGAAACACCATTCATTTCAGGTAATATTGTGTTGAAGCTTGAAACTGCGTTAGTTACTGAGCATTGTAATGGGTAGTAATTACCCGAACTGCATTAGTAATGCATTACGTTCTTCGTACGCAAGTAATACGTTACTGAAACTCCATACTGTAACACGTTACACCCAACACTGCCTGGAACTCACCTTAACCCTGAGCTAAAGGTAGAAATGCATAGTGTTGAATTTCCTGTCGGCTCCCAGACCGTAGTCGTGGAAACGGGGGGTTGACTCTCTGTCGTCTCCCAGGGCAGAAGCAACACGCTTCGGGTTCAATAACCCATTTTATCGGAAAGACTGGAGAGAGGCGAGCTTCAATGGGATGTAGCTTGAGCCCTGCCTGCCTGCAGGAGGGGTTGTGGTTGAAGCCAGAATGGGTAAAGCTTCGCCTGCGATGAGGACCGTTCCGCGTGAAGCCGGAAGCGCCGCATTTGAGCGGCCCTGAAGCCAGTGATGCCCTCTCGAGAGACTGAAGGCGTGCGTCAATTGTTTGCGTGAAGTAGCCCATTTCCATTAAGCCCGGAGGAACTTCCGTGGAGCCCGATTTCCTTGTCTTTTCCTCCCGCGTCCGGGTTTGCGGGGCAGCCGGCGGGACCCGCTAGCCGACTGGGGAACGCCGTCTGTAGCTTAATCCGCAAGACTGCGGAGCTGATGAATAATGCCTGGAGCTGGGACGAAGCCCTGCTGTTGCTTGCGTGTTGACACCTGGAAGACAGCTGATAGAAAAGGGGAGAGCATATATAGAGGGATTAACAGGTGCGATAATTAGGCTTGTGAATGGAGGGAAGTGATAGGTTTAGCTAAGGAGTGGCGCTCCCTGTCATCTAGTGGAGGGAGCGAGTATTGCCATGACGAGCAATACGGAGTGATAGGTCTTCCTGCCTGAACTTGCGCTGAGCTTCATTTTAAATCATGGGGATTGACTGAGTGAATGTGGGGGGGCGGGGGGAAGAAGTATTTTTTGTCGTTTGTCACTCAGTTTAAGAGTGCAGTTCAGGGGACAGGGATGTGTGAAAGTAAAGTTGTAAAGTTCTGTTTTACCAGTCCAGAGTGTGGTGTGTGGGTGTAGAGTGCAAGAGGAGGGGAAATGCAACACAGTCTCACTCCCTTAACGTCCAATAGTGACGCTTGGTCAGGGTCCCTTGGCGTGCAGTTGAGACGCGCCGAGGCTCCTTCAGCTTCATAAACGGACGCAAAGAGCTTTCAACTGATTGCAATGTATTCCCATCGGCGGCGGTATTTGACGCTCATGGAAGCACCGCATCGGTCCATGTCGGCGGCAGTTAAAAGGCAATGTGAGCGTCCATTCCCATTGGATAACGGAGGATTTTACACCCGGAAGTAAGTATTCTCCATACTGACGATTGATTTTAAAGTGATATTGCACTACTCATAAACTCAAAAACACCAGATTATCCTTGCAAATTACACAACATTGATTGGTTTAAATTGTGCCTCCGACATGGACCGATGCAGTGCTTCCATGAGCGTCAAATACCGCCGACGATGGGAATACATTGCAATCAGTTGAAAGCTCTTTGCGTCCGTGTATGAAGCTGAAGGAGACTCGGTGCGTCTCAACTGCACGACAAACGACTCAGACCAAGCGTAGCTATTGGACGATCAGGGAGTGAGAGTGTGTTGGGAAATGATATTGGTGTAATGAGAATAACTTATCTGAGGGTGACAGGCCGGAATAGATCTCCGGATTGCAGGTTTAAAGTGAAATGTTTCCCCAACAGCTCCTGGGTTCAGTGGCAACATTCCCAACAATAGCCTGATTTCTCTGATGAAGTCCATAAGAATCCACTTTCTTCCTTGCTAGATCCGACTTCCTCTTGGTTCTTTTTATTGTTGTTGAATGACATGCTCCTTTTAACAGTACACAGGTGCCAATCATTTCCTTGATTGGTTTCCTCCAGCTTATTCCCCTTGTTCTGAGGGAATCTGTAGGAGTTTACTTTTTCCCCTGTCCTGCTACAAACATATAGCCTTGAGAACTAGACCTTTCACATTTCATAATTAAGTGTATCCCTAGTTTTAGTACATTGTTGTTTTTTAGTGAACATATTAAAAAGACATATAATTAACAGTAAAAATATAAGCGGATTTGGGTACAGAGTACAGATTTTGAACAAGATTGTATCACTTCTGTGTGTGTCTGCTTCTAAAATCCTCAGTTTATTTTTCTCTCTCTCCGTGTTCTCTTAGAGAAGACCTCTGCTATTTCATTCACCTGGGAGAATGTTTCCCATCTGTTGTTCCAGACATCATGCCAGCAAGTACATACTTCAATACCCAAGAGAACCTTCTGTTCTAAGAAAGAGACATGGTTCTACAATTTAGTTTTATGTATCTGAGCTGTGTGGGCATTTGTGTGTGTGTGTCTTTGAGATAGAAATAGAAAGACAGTAAGATAGAGAGAGAGAAAAAGAGGGGGTGGAGATGTACTCCTGCCTGCAAAATAGCTTGCTTAGTGACTTTATTAGTAATCTGTTATAGTGTGTGTGAGAGAAAAAAGAGAAGAGAGGAGGGGTTGAGGTACATGATGCCTAATGGGCTTACCAGTCAATGCGGTGTCTGGAAGAAGATAAACTGGCATGTCATGTGAGCTATGCAGAAGGAGTAATATATATATATTTTCTGTTAATATCTAGTTTGGCTTCTGGTGCGGTATCCAGGATAGGGAGGACAGGCCTTCTCAAAGCTGAACTCAGGAGGATAATGTTACACCTGGCCAACCTGTGGACTGGCAGTTGGTGGTGTCCTGTCTTTACAAAGGTGGATTGGACAGTATGCTGTAGCAATACAAGCATCAAGGGGGCACACTGCCTAGGCTTTCTCAGCAAGCCTGTTGACGCTGGAAAGGAGACTGAAGCTGTTCGCAAACATTTGGTTCAACAGGAGGAAGGGTAGTCGTGGTGGGGAGCTCCTTATTCTCTCCAGTAATCCCTTGGGGGGGGAGGGGTTGAATCTCAGTTTTTTTTGGCAGAGGATGTAGCGTCGACTGTGACCCCCCATGCACATGTTGGGGTGGTGTTGCAGCTCATTGTGAAGTGCACAGTGAAGGAATTCCTTGTTTGCTTGCCCATTGTTGGGGAGCCAACAAAGATTTGCTTTTGTATTACCAGTAATTACAAGTCAGAACCAGTTAAGGCACAGTCCAACCCTCACCAAGGGTCTTCAGCTCTGGGCAGTGACCACACGATGACGCATTTATAAGCAGCTGAATTAAGTCATTTTGCAAGGCTTTTTGCACAGGCATGCCTAAGAGACATTGAAAGGAACAGTTGAAGTGGTGGGGGCCACTGCTCAAGGATCAGTCCTGGATGTTTCCCAGTGAGGCACATGAGTGGCATGAGACTAATTAGAAAGAATCTTGGCTGGAGGTATGTATGACATGTCCTCCGGGTCTAGCAAGGGAAGTCAATGTGGAAGAGGCTCTGAATAACTATTGTTTAGAAGTCTATGAGAAAATGAATCCTACATCTCACTTGATTCTTTACACGAGTAAACATGTTTGTAATGAGTTGATGGTCTTGATCACTGGTGTCAAGTCATCTTCGATACAGCATAATGTTTTGTTTGTTAATGACAACAATAAATAACAGGGTATGACTTAGGGTGTGGCTACCATGTCAGTACTGGTGTTACCACCATTTTATCTGGGTGTTGTCCATGTCTAAGTCTTGGAACATACACTTTTTTATAGTGTGTTTTCAGTTAATGAAAATTGCTGTGTTCAATGTTCAGTTTTAGAAGATTGTAGCTCAACCCCTAAGTCACTTTTGGTTTAAATCAAACTAATTGCAACCACCAAAAACCCAAAATATATGGCCGTTTGCCTCAAAACTGTAGTCTACAAAATAATGGGATGTCCACTACTAATACAGTGTATGATCCAGCTCCACTAGAGAATATCCTCTAGAGTTGAAACAGGGAGAATGATATCTATCTATCAGTATTTTGCTGGAATCCCACTGTTATATCATGCTTCTTATATATTCCATTGGATTTAATTAACTGGCAACCAAGTGTATAGATATGAGACACCTTTTGGATTAGCCAGTGACTATTATTTCTTCCTCTGTCTTTCATAATAACAAAATAAATTGCATTCAGCATGAGCTGTGCTATCACACAGAGCAGCATTAATTTTAGACGGGTGGAAAACATCATGTTATCAGGATTTGTAGCCTTTGTGCAAACAACCCTTTTAATTAAGACTGTTCAGTTGTGCTCCAAGCTCATATTTGCAAAGTGGTGGGGGGGAAATAGACTATGCAAGAAAGAACAAGAGTAAAATAGACCAGACAAATGATGATACAAGACCAAGCAGCGCGAACAGCCACAATGTTCTGTGGGCCAAACATATCAGGCAGCAGCAACAGAACATTACTAAAAATGCATAAGTCAAGTTAAGAAAAACACACAAGAAACAAGTGTAATTAGTTTTCTCTCACAAATGTAAGGCATTCAATTATGAAAACAAGATTTGTAAAGCATGACATTAAGAGGCTATACCACCAGCCAGTAGGATAAACTGCCTGACATTAAAACAAACAGCATTCACAAATGAATGCTTCAAAAACACTGAGCCAAATTGCATAACAATGAACAGAATAGCATGTTGCTGCTTAGAGTTAATACCATAATGCACTGTGTGATCTCCAAACACTGACTGTGAACATTTGACGCAGTGTTAAAGTTACCTGAATATTTTTTTGGGAAATTAAAGTAGTTCAGCTGTGAATAACTATGACAAAAACAATGAGTAACAATAGACATCACTGTCTATTGTTACATCAAGCTGCTTGACCTCTCTAGAAAGAGGATGTTTTCAGAGTAAATATTCATGTGAAAGACCAGATAAGCCATCTGGATAACTGGAACAATTCCACTTGTTGCAGAGTGAGCGACACAATTACTGCAATACAACTATTTAGGCTTCCATGGGGCCAGCAAGTTTAAGAATGCAAAATCCATCATTTGTTATGCATTGATGGCACTAAGCAGAACTCCAGGGAGATATGATGTTCTCAAATGTTTTCTTTTTACCACAGGCCAACTTCTTGAAAGCAGATGTTTTTGTGACTCAGACCATTCCATCAACAAACACAGACACAACACAATATGTTGGTATGTAAAAGTATAAAATATTCGTTAGTGGTTTTTTGGTCTTCGAGATCAGTAAGAAAGACATTTAAAAAGTTTAACCTGCTATAATTCTTATATTTAAATAATAATGGATGTTTGTGGAAAGTCAAAGTGATAAACCCACAGAGAATTATTTCGAAACTCAGGAGTTACCTTTAACTCTACAGAGCGTTTTAGTATCTTTCAGCTCATTGTTTTGGTTCAGTCTAACAGCCCTAAACAACCTTGTTTGAACCCAAAGCAGGCAGCTGTTTACAACAAAAACTGGGTTTAACAGACTGTACTACACTTCCTGCCCATCACTATTGATACATACAAGTTATGGTTATTGACAATACTTAATCATTTTTATAAAATATGAATGATTCAAGTAGTCTTTGCATGGAACAAGTCCCGTCTGCACGCTGAACTTCTGACTTCTTGAAATACACTGCGCTTAACTTCCCAATAACATTCCAGACTTTAAGGAATGAGGCAGCTGTGCTAGTAGGCGAATCACACATTGCTTTAAATTAAAGAATGCTTGCAGTGATTGGCTTCCTGCCAGCAAACAATAGATCTTTTTTTCTGAATCTCGGAAAAAAGTAGCAGTTTATAGTCTCAATACTACTTGGAACATTAAAAGGTACCCAGCCCAAAGTTGCACCCTCAACAATGAAATATAAACAAAAAATGACTTAAGGCAAACCTTTTTTAAAGAAAGACTAAAGTGGGAGTTGACTAAATGTGTTCAAAACAAAAATAAAATAATGTATTGCCGAGACTGCTGATTATGAATATGTTATATGTGGGGGAAACTTCTGAAGCAATTGGAGTCAGGACTCAGAGAGACACGAGGAGAGCTGGAGCTTTGATGGCAAACACTGACGGTTTATTTGGAGCTGTCGCCCGAACCCTCCTGTAGCTCAAGGTTTTAACTAGTTCAGAGTGTAATAATCAACATTCTTCAATATATAGACTAAACAGCTGAGGACACTGAATCTCATGTATTGTCGCTTATGGCTCGGGGTCATCTACACCCCGAGAAGGATGTGTTCCAGGTGTCCCACAACAATAACTATCTCTGACCGAGAGTTGCCCGGTCACAAACTGGTAACAACAACAAAATGCTTGGGCAGCCCTTGGGAGATAACGGCTGGTCAAGGTTGGTCAACTGCGTCAGAGGGCGAACGAAGACATGCATGGAAAATTATTCCCCAACATTATATGTATTTAACTGCTTGCCTATGTGTTCACGATGCGCACAAAGGTCAACAAAGTCCGTGAGCAAGCGATGAAATATTACCTGTTAGAGGTTGCATGCTTTGGTTCCACAAAACTGAGCAGTCACCTCAACTATTGTCAAATCAACATTCAATTATTATCTCCCATTGCAGTGTAATTTTCTCCAATGCACTTCTTTACTTATTTGAATAACCATTGTGTGTGTAATCTACTAAACAAATAAATGTGCCTCGCCTCACTTGCTTTGACAAGATTGCATCTCATTTGTTTCCCAGATGGTGGATATTTCACCAACTAAAAATGATATTTCCCGATGCAGGCGGCAGGGTAGCTGAGTCTTATTTGAAGCTTTGGGAGCTAGTTTCAGAGTCCATTAGAAACAACTCCATCCACAGTGGGTGTGATGAAGCGTAATATGGAAATGAGCTTAAGTACCTCCAGTCTCAACACACACAAAGCCTCCATACAAGCGCTTATATTCATAATGTATTGACAGGGGTTGGCTCAGCCGATCAGAATAATTTTATGGCACAATAAATAGCAGAAGTGCGGTAAGAGGGGTGGGCACATTTAAACAAATGCATATCTTTAAAATACATTTGTGTCAGGAAGTGGAATTGGTTATGGCCGCCATGCTGTTATCCAATACAGAGCTTTTCAGTCAAATGAATGTTTGCTTTGTGTAAAATGCAACAGCTTTTCACAGAAGAATTACCCCAGAATCCCTGCTGTATAATATATAATGACAGCTTTTTTAAACATTATATCCCAAAGAATCATGGTTACAATACTGCATATTCACTGCTATCACGCCTGAGTCAATGCTAAGTCATGCGTGACTGAAAACAATGTCACAGCTAAACAAAAAAAACAACAGTAGACATTGAAAGGATCATACTTGCCACAAAAAAGGCCCCTTTTATACATTAGGCGAAGGATTATCCTGGTTCATCAGTGCGAGAGAATGAATGAAATCTCACACCGTAAATATGATTACCGCCGGCCTTTATACGATTTGTACACAGATTTTTAATTAGATCCATCAACAGTGCGAGGGCTGTGTCTTATAAATTGGGTCATTCTTGTAAAGCCGGCCTTCTTGCTAGTGGCGGATTCAGCCCGAGGAGGAACACGCACAGCTGCTGCTAATACTAGGGTGAAGGGAGAGGTGGATGGACTCTTCAATGTAACGGCAGATTTCAGTAGTTTTTGTCAAACAAAAAAATCTGAGAAGAGACTATACCGTGGCTCAGAATATAAATCAGCTTTCCTTTGCACCTCCACTCTGACATCTGTTAGATACAACAAATAATGTTTTTATTGTCTTTACAATGAAATGAAAATACCAGCTCCCTATATTGCTTATAATGTTCTTTCTTATAAAAAGTAAACAGTAGCTTGCAGTTTCCCACGTGTTCCTATGGAGAGAAAAAGAGTGATGTTTCTCTTTGAGGAGAGTTCACTATGAGTTCCACATTCTGTTTCTGTTACGTGCTGAGGAGCCAGCGAGCATCTTTTCAATGACGCCCATGCTTCTCAATACAGCAGGATTACTCACAATGGTCCTTTTAAGTGCTGGCCTGCCGAAGTAGCTGCATGTGGACTTATTGCATTCATTTCCTTTTCTTGTGCATGCTTGTATGTGTGTTTGTGTGTGTGTGTGTGTTTACACTCCACTGGGGCCTTTCCTTGGCTGAACAGAGCTACTAATCCGTCTCTCTTTTCCAAGCCTTCATCTTCATCTTTCTGACTGTGTGTGTGTGTGTGTGTGTGTGTGTGTGTGTGTGTGTGTGTGTGTGTGTGTGTGTGTGTGTGTGTGTGTGTGTGTGTGTGTGTGTGTGTGTGTGTGTGTGTGTGTGTGTGTGTGTGTGTGTGTGTGTGTGTGTGTGTGTGTGTGTGTGTGTGCATAGAGCCATCTCCCTTAGACAGCTGCTCCTGAATAAACATGGTTTACTTCCTAATCGAGCAGGGAGAGCACTGAGGGCTTGAACTCTCACTGTAACCACGCACACATGCAAAAACAACAACAGCGCACACGGACCAATACTTAGATAAATTGCGTGCACAGGTATCAGCTGTATTACCTATAATCATCTCCAAATAATCCATATGTAGCCATCATGCATTAGACATCAAAGTGATTTTGTCTATGCAGCGATCCATCAGTGAAGGGGCACGCCTGAGTTCCATAAAAGGTAGAGAACGGTACTACTCCAGCCTAAGTGTCATGAATATGCAATACTTTTTTGTGTATTTATTTGCTCACATATGGTTGCGTTTTAACACACACAAACAAACACACACACACAGATAAATTGGCACACATGTATTAATACACACACCCTGGCTGGCGTTGGGGGCTAGGATGCACTTGGTTCTCTCGCAGGAACAGATGGCCTTAACTCTGGAGGGATGATCACAGGGAGGATGGAGGTCAGGAACCAGCGAGGGAGGGAGGGAGGGGAGGAGGAGGGAGAACGAAAGCTGGAAGGAATGATCAGAGCGGCCTGATGGTAGGCAAGGAGATGTAAGGAGGATTGAAATGAGGGTTGATATTCGGGAAGACAAAAAAAAAGGGTGATCAGAGAGGGGGGGGCAGAAGGTCTGACGTCAGACAGGAGAGTTGAGGAAGAGATGGAGGAATATATACATAGAAGGATCAGAGAAAAGGGGGATGATGATCCGAGAGAACACATGTATTAGGAAGGAGAGATTCACCACAGGACAAAGGTCACGAGATGGATGTGGAGGATTGACATGTGCCTTAAAGAGGAAGAAGAGTAAGTAGACTGGAGATGAAGGAATGGAGATCATGAAAAGATTGAGGATGAAAATATACACGAAGTAAACCAGGTGAAAGGACTAAGTCCATCCATCTGTCCATCTATTGATCTATATACGCACTTAGAGATGGGGAATGGGGGAAGGAGAGAGTATGGAGGTCAAGTGAGCCATGAAATGAAGGATGGCAGGAGTTCACACGTAGAGCAGGATAATTGTCTGAATCGAACTGTTTACGTCAGCACTCATGCATTCTTTATGGAGCTTGAAAACTGACATTATGTGAAAATAACCATATGCATGAATGTAATAATGTTTTAGTAAAATAATTCCAATGGAATGTGAAAGGAAATATAAAGCTTCATGATATTCCTTGAAAGATATTGCGAGAGAAAGTTTGTTTGAGTTTGACCTAAACATGTTTTGTGTTCTGTTGCTTTATTCTTATCTTGGTCTTCAGTCAAAAACTGAGGTTGATTTGGAAATGACTTGCACCATACTAATATATATATATTTGTTTACCTTTCACCTAGACATTTTTTTCCATGTGCCTGTGTGTCTAGAACAAACATTGTGTGTGTTTAGCGTTATTGTTGCAATTGAACATACTTTACGCTAGCCAGTTACCACTGGTTACACATCACACTGCACTGGCTTGTTTAGCTAGCTAATTAACTAAAGTTATTTTGAGTATCATTTATCATAAAACTAATCGAGCCAGTGTGTTTTGTACTGTACTCTATAGTCCCGGTATCACTGACTGAAAAAAACTGTTGCTAAGGTAAGGCAAGTTTATTTTTATAGCACCTTTCAACACAAGGCAATTCAAAGTGCTTTACAAAAAATGAAAGACATTCAGAAAAGGGCATTTAAAAACAGTCATTAAAAAGAAAAGATAATAAAATAAACATTAAAAGAAAAAATACATGGATACAAGTTACAGTGCAGTCTAAGATATGAATAGTTCAATTAAAAGCAGCGACAAAAAGAAAAGTATTCAGCCTGGATTTAAAAGTAGTAAGAGTTGCAGCGGACCTGCAGGTTTCTGGGAGTTTGTTCCAGATATTTGGAGCATAATAACTGAACGCTGCTTCTCCATGTTTAGTTCTGACTCTGGGGACAGAAAGCTGACCAGTCCCTGAAGACCTGAGAGATCTGGATGGTTCATAATTTAGCAGGAGGTCAGAAATGTATTTTGGGCCTAAACCATTCAAAGCTTTATAAACAGCAGTAAAAAAGTGAAATTGTTACGGACATTTGTGTGTCATCCACATAGCTATGGCAACTTATTTTGTTGTTTTTCATTATCTGAGCCAGTGGTAGCATGTAGATGTTAAATCAAGCAAGCTAAAACTGAAAAGTTAGCTAAAACCCAAAATGCTAGCTAATGCTAATTAGCTTATCTTTCTGATAAGATTTTACTAAATTCTGTCAGTTTTGGGATTCGATTATGGTTAGTGATTAATTTGTATATTTATTTGTAACTTTGTCTTTCTAGTTTTTGCCTTTGTAATCATTCATTCACCCCCTCAGCCTCTGGGAGTGTTGGTGTCCATCACATTGCCAATATACCCTAGTGAAGTGGTTCTCAAACTTTTTCTGTCATTCCAAATCAGTTCAAAATAGAGAAAATCAATGACAAATCAATACATTCATACATTCAGAAAATACATTCAGCAATGCAAATGACCAATTGAATGCATGAGTCTCATCACTGGATTATTAGTGACTGCAATGAGCCTGTTTTGCACTACACATATATGTATTTTGTTTTCAGTGTTGAAACAGCTGAGCATTTCACAGAGATGAGATGTGGCGAAGGGAAGAAGAATGTGCACAGCTCCCTGCCCACTGGTTTCAGTTGTGTGTGTGTGTGTGTGTGTGTGTGTGTGTGTGTGTGTGTGTGTGTGTGTGTGTGTGTGTGTGTGTGTGTGTGTGTGTGTGTGTGTGTGTGTGTGTGTGTGTGAGCAGGCTCGGATTGGCCATCGGGAGATTCTGGACTTTTCCCGGTGGGCCGCTGCCGTTGGTGGGCTCCGGCTGTAAACAGTCCACTACCGCCCGCGAGGACCTAGGTTCGATTCCGGCCTGAGGTCCAAAAGGTTTATTAAAAACAATAATAATAATCTCCCGTTCATCGCGTCCACCTATCACATCTCTGCCCCCCACCAGTGGGGCGGGCCCCACACTTTGAGAAACGCTGCCCTAGTGACAGTCGTGTTCATTCATATGTGAATCACCGCAGCAACGAGAGGTCCTTAACCAAACAGTCATGAATGTGCTCCAAAGATATTAGTTTGATTGGTCAGTAGTGGTCAAGATTAGCTGCTGACACACACATCAAAACTCACAAGAGACAACGCTGAGGGCTCAACAACTCACAACAAGCACTTCTCGAGCTGTCATTGTGACACACACTACATTTTCCATGATAGTCATGCAGTGAATTCTCAGTTTTTTAATGGCACAAACACCAGGTTATTGAGCCCCTGAATCCCTATACCGGGTAGCACAGGCTAATCATAAACACATGGTTATGTGTTTCATTCGAATATCAAGGACTTTTTCAGCACTTTGTAAAAAAAAGAAAGAGGGGGGCTGCGTTGAAGGTAAATTGAACACTTGAAGTAGGGCTGCACGATATTGGAAAAAACTGATATTGCAATATTTTTTTTTTTCTCCTGCGATATATATTGCGATATGAAAAAATACAGGAATTGAAGAAAAGACCGTTTTTTTTGTCCGCAAACAATCCTTACTTGAACTGTAATGCTATACAATTGGTATTTGTCTAACTATATTTAACCGGATGAAGGATTTTAGTCACGGACGTCTGGATCTTAAGTTATCAGAGCAACAAGCTGAGCTAGCTCGGTTAGCAGCGCCAAACTGCCCTGGAGAAACACATGAAACTACTTTATTCAGTGTTTCTACCTTTAATCACCGGGTCCGTTTGCTTTGGAGATTTGATTGTGATTGGTGGTTTGCTATCACTCACTCAAGTACCCCTGACATGAGAGCCTCGCGAGTTTTCCTTTTGTAACAAGCAGCAAAAGAATTGTAACAGTTTGAGTTAATTTGCCTACTTAATATCGCACGTCGTAACAAAAAATAAAAAACGTTTTTTTTAAATCGCACGTCCTGCGATGTGAATATCGCGATTATCGTCACGACACAATATATCATGCAGCCCTAACTTGAAGCACTCTTAGAATCTTGCGAGAGACCAGAAAACAAAACATTAGGCCCATTCGACAGCATGATGCTCTGAGAACAGCCTACATTTGATTTCCTGATGATCCTTGATCTGGAACTCGAGATGTTTATGGTTGTACACACTGTTTTACTGGAGTCTAGCAAGGGAAACCGACAGCTGGCCAGAAGCAGGAAACGTGCGAGCAAGGCCTCTGATTCTATATTGCAACCCGAGATGTTTTACAATAATTGTTCTGTCACATCTTTTTAGGAATGTGTAACTCTAGGTGTGAACGTTGGAAGAGGTTTTCACTTTCTTTGGACTCACAGAGCTTCCGGGTATTTGTGAGAGGAGCGCTTTCTGCAAGTGAGGTGTGTGTATGTACGGCACCATTTTTGGGGAAGATTGGTGGGTTTCTAGCTTTGTCAGGCCTGTGCGCATTGCAGACATGCCGACTCCCCTCCCCACCCAGCCACCCACCTTTAAAGCAGCACTCACTTCCTCCGTCTATCCGTCCATCTCTTTTCCCTCTCTCTAATCGTGGCCTGAGGGCTCCACGAACGGACGAACAAGGCTAATGCTCCCCGGAGGAAAAGGAGCACTTGTAAATGAGGCAGAGGTGAAGATGAGTGGGTGAAACAGGGAGATAAAAGAGACGAGGGATGAGGTGGACGTGTGGCAAGAGGGGCCTTGAAAGAGACTGACACATGAGAGGAAAAGAGTGGAATAGAGAGAAGACTTGAGAATTACAATTTGAGTCAGCTATGATCTTCTTCTTTTTTTTCTCGTTACTTTCTTATCTTACTTGTGCTGGCATTTCACCCCTGACTACTCATTATTCTGGTCGTCACTTACGATTGCTACACATCCACAGTTGTTATCCATTCTCCGTTTCAAACAAGTAGTAAAAGATGACAGAGGTTTGAGACTCAAAGTTCAACAAACATGTAAAGCAATAGTTTGACATTTTGGGACATATGCTTATCTGCAGTCTAGCCAAGATACCAGTCTCTGCCTGTGGGGTGGATATGAAGCTAACGTGAGCAGCAGGCTAGCTTAGCTAGCTTCAAGACAAGAAATAGTCCCGCACAAAATCCCTGTGTAAAACAATTCTATGTCTTCTGTCACATGTTTTACAAATTGGATAAACAACCTACAAAGTCATAACAAAAAAAGCTTTTGAAGGTACTACAATTTCCAGTCTTTTTGCTAATATGCTAAGAAGGTGTTTGTTGTAGATGCCATTTGATTCGATTGGAATGCTTCATTTCCATTTACACAGACATTGGAAAGTGATAAAGTTTCTCATCACAATTTTTTGGCAAACAACAAAATAAACTAATTTAAAAAAATGTCATGATTCAAGACCTAATTCCAATGCTGTTCCGATTCGAGAAAAATAAGTGTCCCGGTTTTAATCCCCTGACTTCGTGTTTACTACTCGAAAGTGCAGTTCATCTACATTTTTCATTTACTCTATTTCCCATTATCTAAATGTTCTTGATTTCTTCTGCCCCTGTAATTCCCCAGTCTTATTTCAGGTCAGATATCATTCACACTGAATTGATGATACGTAAAAAGGAGCATGTGCGCATTCACAGACACACACACATTGTTTCTTGTGGCCTACTTCTACCCCACTGAGCCCACCCAGCTGATAACTGATTTTGCCGAAACGAGGTGGCATCATACCTTGGCAATAACCCTTTTTGAAAAATATATTCAGTGTGTGTTTATTTGTTTTGGGGTTATGCATGTTTGTGCAGGAACAGAGTCTGCGCTATAATAATCCCATCCATATCAAGACAGCCCCAAGGCAGACACAGTGCTGCCAAAGAGTACACATTCAGCAGTCCTAATTGCACTCGTTTTTAGCAAAAATGAAGAAGAGAGTCTTGTTTTTTTGGACATACATGGGTGATTACTGCAACGTGTGATGGAGACAGTGGAGCGAAATAAGATCAGTATGAAACCAGAATGAGAATGAGAAGAGAGGGTTGAGGGGGGTCAATGCGGGAGAAATAAAAAGCATGAAACTAATTTTAACAAAATGAACTTTATCTCCATTTGCTATTTTAGTACTTCACTATGAATGAATGGAAGTGGAGTCCTGTGGGACTTCACATTTTACCAGCTAAACATCAGTTTTAATGTCCGTTGGGAACCATTCAGAAAGTCAATAAATTGAAGGTGATGCTGGTTAAGTGGCATGAATCGCATTTTCCGCTTCAGCGAACTTGATATAGCAACAGTAATAGCTAAATATTACAAGTGGGAACAATGCAATGTATTACTGAAAGAAAATGAGCGAAAATCACATTTACCCTCCATTTTATTACAACTCATTGCAAACGTGCGAAAATAGGCCACCTTCAGAGTATAAAAAGAGTTCAGTGCTTAGAACCACACACAACAACAAATCTGCTATCAACCATTATCTCCTTGTCTGCCGATACGTCCCCGTCAGCTTAAAAACACTCCCCCTCAGGGCTAGACATGTCAAACAGAGAGGTAAATGTGGCTCCCTGACCTCCTCCAAAACACAGAGAGGTTGAAGTTCAAAAGGTCAGAGCTTGTCTCAGCGCTCGCACCTCATCGGGTGGGACATGTTTGGTTTGGCTGCACCCCGGGGGCTTAGATTTCAATGACCTGATAGGCAGTTAAAGACCCTGCCGCTACTCCCGGCTCCACCTCTCACATCCTGTCATCCCGCAATTCTTCCCCTGTAGCTGCCTTCAAGCCAAGCTGTTTAATATAAGTCACCTTTTTTGGTGCTTTTCTTTCATTGTTGTGTTCAAAGAAGTGCTTTTTTGTTCAGCGCTTTACTCGCCATTCCCCAAACTAATTTGCTGCCAATTTTGCCAGAGGAATTGCTACAAAACAATTACATTCAAATTAGTGTTCAGACAGTTATTAGCCGTTGAGATCATGCTCGTTTCAAGATGTGTTGTCTTTTTCTAGATGAAAATAACAGGATATAAGCAAATGAGATATCTGTCACGGCAAGATGTGTTCGAGAGACATTGGCAAGTTGCTTCATGGTGGAATTAAATAAATGTGGGAAAAGGAAATACACTCATCCACCTTTGTCTTTGATGGCTACAGGGTCTGTGATTAACAATAACCTCTCTCTCAGGGTGAAAGAACAGTCACACACACACTACAGAAAGTTATTTTAGATGAGACGAAAATGTGTTAAGCTTTTTAAAATGACTAAAGCTGACTTTTCTCTCTATATGTTCTCCCTTCCGGCAAATCCCCAATCAACACACTGACATTCTCAAACAATATTGAAAAGGTCTGAAAGACAAAAGGCTCTGCCAGTCAGACTGCATATTCACCCGCTCCGACATATATTGTCATTTGAAACTGCTGTCAGACAAACTAGACAACAAACACACACACACACACACACACACACACACACACACACACACACACACACACACACACACACACACACACACACACACACACACACACACACACACACACACACACACACACACACACACACACACACACACACACACACACACACACACACACACACACACACACACACACACACACACACACACACTAGTCTACCTAATCATCTGACAACAAGGAGCCCATTGTGCTGTGTTATGACTGTGTAGAGCAGCCCACCACCCAGAGGGGAGAAACCTCTTCAAATCAAAAGGGCTTACGCTTGCCAGTCAAAGAGCGTGGATATCCCAAGCTGAGCATGTGAGGATGGAGGAATAAAGATGTAGCTCCCCCCCCCCCCCCCCCTGCCTCTTTGACCTTAGCTCGGTGCCAGTTGGACAAACAAAGATATTCAGGAGTCACAAGGGAATGTTTAAGGTCTCCTCAATTGAACCCTGTACTAAAAAAAAAAGTGGTGGGAACCATTTTTTTGTTATTCTCATTGACACATTAAAGGGTATCACTTTCTATTCTATATTGAAAATTGCATTGCTGTTTATTTATAGAAAGATAAATCAAGTTATTAAGTCATTAATCATTTCTTCTATCTATGAATGAGCTCCAATAAGACCATAACAAATATCAAGATAAAAAAAGTTTGGGATAAATAGCTGCAAAGATGATTTTTCAGTCAGCAATAAAACTAACTAGCAAATGAGAATAATGTGGTACTTATAGCCCATTAAAGCAATTCTTTATACGAAACATAAAATCAATGTCATTAAATGTAAAAATGTATTACCACATTTACACGTGTTTTGTTGCTGATCTCTTTCACCAGGACCAGGGTTCAACATTTACCCAATGTTTATCCAAGTAATGTTTCACTGAAAAGAGCATAAACTCATCATAATGTTATTGAATGGAACTTTGGCTGCTAATAGCTAACGTTAACTAGCACAATGAATCAGGCATCCCTGTGCTGGACAGTACATACTGTATGAAGCATTGGACAGCAACTGATTAGCATAGTGTAGCATAACGAGTGCAACAAGGTGAGAAAAGCTATAGGCTTGCTTTTGCCCTTTGCAAGACACATGTATAAATGTATTTGACTTTAAGTGGTGGAGTGATTATTTGTCATTTGAGTATGTTGTATTATCTGTATGCAGGCCCAAAGCTACAATAGTGTTTCCTAATTTGTTCTCTTCTGCCACAGCTATCAGTTTCTAGCTCTAAGGCCAGGTTGTTTCTTGTAGCTCATTAATAACATAATTCAACCTTGGGAGTAAACTAATTCAATAAAAGCCCACTTGATCATACATAAAGAGGAAGCATCTCTTTCTTCAGCTGCTTTTATATGTATTAAATGGTGAATAAATCAGATGATTGAAGCAAAACCCGAGCTTTGACAATAGCTGCAACAATGTCCTTATGGAATTTTCACGTTTATTCTTATAAAGAGATCAAAACACTCAAGTCGTGCTTTACGTCTTGTGAGCACACCTGTGATAGCTAATCCCAGCGCTTTCCTAGAATAACCCGCTGAAGCACTAAATATGACATATTCTTTTATAAAAGATTAAATGGAACATGTGCCTCTGTTCCCTCTCTGAAATTAGATTGTGTGGCACATGTAGAGGCAAAGCCAGGTTTAGTAATAGACAAAGTAGGAAGATTCACACTACACACTTCAAGACACTGAATGCAATTATCTTTTGATGGAAAACAGCAGCTACAATGTCAACGTCTTTTAAAAGGAAGTGGGAGTCTCTACTATCTTAATCAAAATGTACCTTCCGGTAGAAACCAATACGAGCAGAGTTGATTTGATTGTTATAAATTGTTTTAGTTTACCAGTGGCACACACTGCGAGCTTTGTAGACGCACCATCCATATTTGTTTTGAGCTTTAATTAAAGGGCAATCACTCGCAAATCATATAATCATGGGAGCCTTGATTATAAAGCTTTTGTGATGTGAATTTCCAACTTCACATGAAAGCAAATCAATGAAAAGCTTTTCAGCGAAGTAGCTACTCAACCATGTTAATTGCCAAATCAACTGATTTGACTGAAGTCACCAGTGGCTGCTGGGTAGTGTTTTGGATTTGTTTGAAGTTGGTTGTTATTTGTGGAAGGTGTCTGTGTATGTGTGTTTGTGCGTGTGTGTGCGTTTTCTGCCACTAAGCCCACATTGTTAACAAGCTACCTATGAGCAACACGATCAATTCTTAATCAAACCCCTAATCACATTATGTACACTCTGAGTAAGAGCATACAAAGAATAATAATGACTTCTGTTACACATATGTGTCATGTGGATCGCTGTTGGTCGGCAGCTTTTGTTTACATCAATTGTACTTCTCACTGTGATTTGACACTTAACGCGCCTCAACCTGGAAGGATGCCCACTTCACAAAGCGATTACATGTTTGCGCAGAAGTCAAAGACTGTTTTTATCATGTTCAACACTATTTGAGGTACATGACAAGGCAAAAATCCTACACTTCCTGTGATGCAACTTTCTACCGTTACTCCATGTCTGGCAAATGCCAAGGTGTTTAAAACCCTATATGTTTAAGTTTATATTGGAACATTTGTAGCCCACTCACTCAAGTGATGCCACTTAAGTAGAGTGCCCAACTGCCCATTTAAACCATAAACCTTTTACTCTTCAACTTTTCATCATTCGAAAGGGCTTTTTAAAAGGGTCAAGCTCTGGAAACACTACCTTCTACAATGTCCCTATTGCAACTGTCCTTAGAAACCTCCAAGCCTGGTAAAATGACATGCCTTTAAACATTACAACCTAGTTTGTGATGCAGTTTTGTTCTTTAACCCAATCCAAGCTATCCGTGATGCCATTATAGGGGTACTGTTATCAGGCTTCTGTGATTAGGGTTAGGGTTACAGAGGCAATATACAACTGTTTACAGGCTGAAGCTGGAACAATGCATCTCTGAGCCGCAAATAGACAAATGAGCAGAACAGTGGCTCCAGTTCTTCCACATGGCTGTTACTTTTACACTTGCATGGGTGAATGTTCATTTGTTTTTGCTCTGTTCAACCGGTACCGACATAAATGGTATCAATCAACTTACATGATTTTTACCCAGAAGACAAAGGTTTGTTGTCTATTTAAAACCACAATGAAAGGTTATATTATTTTAACTGACACCCCATCCGTTAGTATAACCCTAACCCATAAGCCAACAAAGTTAAACATAAATTATTTAAAGGCCCCATGTCATGGCCATTTCTACTGATCATAATTCCATTGTTGAGGTCTACTAGAAAATATTGATATTGTGCAATTTTCCAAACTCAACTCTGCAGACCGTTTAGATGCATAAAAAGCTACATAACACACAAGGGGACGGGTAATAACCAGAAAAGCATGACATGGGACCTTTAAGAAAAGTTAGGTAAAAAACTACCCTTTCGTTCAATCAAATATGAACATTCTTGCAACTTCGAAAGCATAAGCCCGGTGTTGGAAACAACGGATAAAGGCCATGTTACTGTAAGTTAACATTCAAAACGGGTGCTTCAGTACTGCAACTCATGAGTACACTGACATCCATTTGAGTAATAATTTTTCAAGGAGAATGTGCATTAAGTATAAATTCATATTCTCAGTATGTCTGTGTGTAAGTTTGTACTGTAACGTACACTGTGTGACAGTTTGTTTCGGCTTTGTATGCTTTTAATGTGTAGCTATATGCATAATAGCATGCTCCACGCTCTGTGTGTTATGCAGTAAGGCAGTCCTTGTAGGTTTTGCTCCAGAAACCAGGATTACCCCAAGCACACATATTTTGGTTCACAAAGCAGTAAGCAATTTCACACCTTTTTGCAACCTGATTGCAAATGAGGGTGAAATGGACACTGTGTAATACTTGGTTGTCGAGGTACTTTTTTTCTGGAGGGCAGGTTGAGGAGGTAGGAACAGAGAAATAATGAAAGTGTAAGGGGCAGTGGCGAGCCGTGACTTTTATACCTAGGCCCTCTGACCCCCCTTCCCTAGAAAAAAAAGAAGAGATATTATGTCACAGCGTATACTTCAGCGGAATATCAAAACAGCGGCCCGGGGTGCAAAACGCATCAATAACAGCGACCCTCTACCACACAAAACAACACCATTTATATAAACACCTATCATGACAGGGCACCCACAGCCAAGTAACAATTACAAATGAATTAAGTCGGCACAGCGGTCCGCATTGAAAATGACTTCGGCCTAACACAAAGTCCATCCTCCTGTCCTTTTGGATGAAACACTTGCTTCAGCTGATCCTTTGCCACTCAATCTTGAAAATGACTCGGTTAATAATTTCGCAACAATGTCATCACTATCACTAAAGTTAGTGATGGCAGTTTGACACTGAAGCTTCGAACGGAGCTTCAACCCTGGACTTCCTATTCCATAGAAGCAGTGCTTCGAAGCTTGCTTCAAATCATGTGACATATGACGTCCGAAGCAGCAACTGCTTCATTTCCTGAATGAATCACTTGACTGGTTCGCGGTCCATTCACGCGATTCAATGCACTGCCTCGTCTCGATTCTGACAGGTGACAGGTTGAGACAGTTTTGAATTTGAGTGCTTCAACACTTTATGACCGCTCTAAACAATGCGCAATGTGTGGGTTGTTGTCGTAGTTTGCGTTGTTGCTGTTGAGTCGTTGTTGGTATTGCATTTGAATTGTAGTATCATTATAGAGCAAGCCAGGAAGAAAGATAGGTCGTTCTGGCTCTGGAACAAAAAGACAATTATCAGTAATATAAAAACAGTTCAATATTTCAAGGAATAGATAGCCCAGTGGGTAGAGCCGGGAGCCCAAATGCAGCGATGTCCTCCGCGCAGCTGGTTCAAAGCCTGGAATGGATGTATTTTAATCATTGCTTTTCAACTTTAATAACTGATAAAAGGCCCTCTCCTCCCAAAAAAATGTCCAGCACTCTCTAGTCTCTTCTCAATAACCCAATACACACAATTATCCATCTTTAATTGCAAATAGAACATGATATTCAGTCTTAGGGTGTGTGTGCATCGAATATTTTTCAAGGCAAAGATACGTTAAACCCACTGCAGCCTTGCACTTCGCCAGGAGAGGTCGCTGTAACTGAAGCTTCGAGAAATGAACCTATTTCCGACACAATTGTCCAAGTGGTTCGATGCTTCATTCAAAGCTTCATTTTGCCATCAATAACTGAAGTGAGCCATCATGAACGAACTTATGCTAATTATAAATCTATCGATCATAAATCTATCGTTTAGATTTATGATTCGAAAATAATAAAAGTAGGGTAGACATGTGGATATTATCCGGCTGAACAAAACGTGCATTTATCTAACAGGTTCGTTTTCCACAGACCTTATTTCGAGCTATTTTCCAAAATCCTATGGAGAAATTCCATTGCTTTCTGTCGAGGGAATCCGAGCGCAGCTTACTTCCGGGTTTTAGGACGCGTCACTGCACCACTTGCATAGACCTCACAGCGGGCGGAACTTGTCATAAAGTCCGCGAAAATAAAGCCCGCCCATTTAGAGGGAAGATATGATTGGTCAATTGTACTGTCATTTGACATTACTCTCTCATTGAGTTACTATAGCGGGCCCTCTGTGAATCTACAGAGGGACTAACAAGCTCTCCCGTCTTCACATAACTCGCAGAGACGGCATTTAACCCTTCACATTCCAAAAGAAACTGAACAGGCATATTCGAAGGATTTATTTCTGTTACGGTTTGTGTTGGAAGTAGGACCCAAATGCAGATATAACTGAAAACTCCTTTATTTCAAGGCTATGATACCTATATCGACAAAGACAAACAGAACACTCACCGACAAACTTAGTTATCACACAAGACAACCCGACAAAGAGAGACAGAAAACCCAGAACTTAAATACACCCAGGACTAATCACATAAACACGAGACAGGTGAGGAGGGAGGGGAAAACACATGGGTACCAGGTGAACACAATTGGGTAATCAGAGAGGGAAACCGACAGAAAGCAAACAGGCAGGAAACGGGGGTGAACACTTTACAAAATTAAACAGGAAACCCAAAGATAGAAAAGGACAAGAAAAATACCAACACAGACAAATCCTAACAATTTCTTTCGAAATATTATTTTAAATACAATTAAATCAAGGTATTTTGGTAAAACTAATGAAAAATGTAACACAAAAAAATATATATATATATTTTTTAATGTTTTCAAATATTATTTTTTAGAATATCTTAGGCCCTCACAGAGACCCTGACGGCTCGCCACTGGTAAGGGGCTATTTGCTTGTCCATTGTCAATTAACCTCATCCTTGTACTGAACCACAATCCGTCTTGAGCATCTTCGCCAGGTTGCCTGCGAATGAACAATCTGACTGTTCATAAACAGTGTGAAGGCTGGCTGCCTGTTTGGCTGTGTGGTTGCCCTGCCACAGCCAGACATTGGACTGTGCCAATGCCAATGGCCACTGCCAGCGTTACAGCCACACTCAGCTCCGTCAAATCAGCTAACAGATGGCCTACAACAGGTTGGAACCCGCACGAGCACAACCAGAACTGGACCAAATGCAACGACAAGTGCTGGGAACTTAAACATTTAGGGACAGCAGAATATGAGTTGGTTCAGCAGGTAGTGATGGCAAAATAGAAAAAAAGAGAAAACAGCGGGAAGGAGGAGATTAGTTGGCTTTGAATAGATTATGAGGACAGGAGGGAGGGATAGATCTCTGGGTGGAAAGGGAGATTCAAGCAGGTGAACTGTACAAGCAAACTGATGGAGAGAGGTTGACAGGGGGATTGAGGTTACTATGATGGAAAGGCAGACAGAAGGATGCAGGTTCAAGGCAAGATGGGGAGAGACAGGCAAACAGAGAGGGTGACAGGAACAGAGAGGAGATAGAAGTGCAGTACAGATACATGGAAGAAAAACGGATATGATAGAGGTCATCTGTCGCTAGGGAGACGAATGATTGACAGCTCTTCGGATTGTATGCTTTGACAGCAGAATCTGATACAGTCCTTTTAGCTAAAGCCTACTGCAAATCACATGTCTTAACACAGACATGGGAGATATGTCGCTATGTCAACATGACAAACCATTGCCATTGGTCGTTTCTCTGATGTTCTTTCTTTCTTGGATACCATCTTCACCGTTTATTTCCACTCCATTTCTAGGTCTTGGCAGAGGTCCTTTTCCACAGATACATCCTCCAGCTCCTCCTGGGGAATCCTTAGGAATCCCTCCAGCATGTTCTGGGTCTGCCCCCAGGGCCTCCTCCCCATGGGAAGTACCCGGAATACATACACAAGGAAGCTCCCAGAAGGCATTTCCTTCACAATTCAGAACTTCTGAGCTAATTATTATTTTATTTGAGGATATACACTTTTTAGACTGGTCCTGTTAGAAAAAGAGAAGGTCTTCATCCTTGAAGCCTTTACAAGCAACACAATGTAAGCACACTGGCTTACTAAATGGTGTAGTTTGTAATATTAGTAATATTCCCTTTTCGACTTATGTAGGTGGGCAGAAAAATGTCTTCTTGCCATTAGTATTTTTATAATTATTTATGAACTAATTCGGACATATCGTGACTTTGGTAATTATTGGTAGTTTGTACTTATCAGTGTTGGCTCATTCTAAAAGTATACTATAATGAATGTAAAGGCAACATCCATGATGCAATATTCCTAATAGGAGATGTTATAACAGTACCACTCCATACAGTATATGATCTCTGGTTGGGAATACATGTCAACTCTTGAATGTAATAGTTCCCATATGTATTTCAAACATAATTTACAGCTTATGAAATTGTATTTCATTTGGGCTAATATGCTAATTGATTACTGGACACATTTAGTGGTATGACAACATAAAGAAAAATGTCCCTATTACCAATTCAAGAAACCTGGAACAAGGGCCAAAGAAGAGCCCATTTAATTCTGGATCTAAGTCCCGGGTGTATCCATCAAAGTGTTTTCCTCTTCCGTTCACATTGTGAGATAGGAGATGGCATTCTCTGAGTGCCCTTCTTGTTGCAACATTAATTTAAATGAGATGTAGATATAACTTGAGAAGCAAAGCACAGTAAGGTAAATATATGCAAAAGATCTCAGATATGTAAAATAAATGCTGGGCTTTCATTTTCAACAAGTAACATCAAATGCACTGCTACTGTATGCTCCCTTCATAATATTATATTTGTAATATCTATATAGATATCCTGCAATCAAATGATGTCTTTAATTGTACAGCAATCACTGATATACTAACTGATGTGTAACTGATGACTTAGGACTACAGACTGAATGCAAACAGACATCCAATGGAAATCAGCGTCGATATGGAAATTGTAATTCAACCGTAGAAACCATTGATGACATATAATAGCACTGACGGGTGCTGAATGACAACTAAATGATCACATTACAGTTCAAACTACAGAGCACACACACACACACACACACACACACACACACACACACACACACACACACACACACACACACACACACACACACACACACACACACACACACACACACACACACACACACACACACACACACACACACACACACACCGCGCACACACACACACAGACACAGAGCTTTGTCTCATTGACGGGTATACATCAGAGCCATCTTTAAAGCATCAGGGCCCCCAACAGATCCCTGGTATTGAAAGTGATTCGTCTCACATGAATTGTGCTCTGCACCGACTGTATATCCGCGCTACATTATTTGTGACTGTCTTCGACTTTCCAGCTCCCTCATCCACCCCTCGCCAACACGAAAGTGACTCCCTAACATAAATGGTGCCAACAGACGTGTCATGGGGGGGGGGGGGGGGGGAAGAAGAGGGAAAATTGGGATGATCCACAAATCTATGGGATGAAACAAAAAGCGAGAATGTTTCTTTCTTTCTCAAAGAGAACTTTCACCAAAAGAGCTTGTCCCACTCTACACAGAACAGGCGATGAGCTCCCTCTCTCCTTTATTCTTCTCTCCCCCATCCTCTACTCCAGTCCTTACAGTACAATAATTCTAATTATGTTCAGACAACTTAACATGCCAGCTCTAACGACAGCACAGATAGGGGGAAATTGGCTCATTTGCACAATAATAAATGTAGGTTTGAGCCCGTATAAAGCCTATTAACATTTAAATAATACAAGGACATTATCTCTAAAGTGTGTGCTTATTCGGGATGGCTTTCTGCGCAGATGTGCGGAGAATGATCAAACAGCCATGCGTCTGAATGTGCCCCATACTTCTCAGTGCAACACTGACAACCCTGCTGATAAGTAGGGAATGGTGGAGGAGGGGAAGGGCAGCGTGAAGTGGGAATGTGAGGAAATGGTGGAATTATAGGAGCAGGAAGTAAAAGTGGAAGCGTTAGTCATCTGTTAGTACTTACCACTTTGTTTATGACATACCTTTTCTACATTCACTGACATATTTTATGTCATAGAACAAAACGTGGGAATCTATTAAGCTTGTGTTAAGCTAGCGATTCTCAAAGTGTGGGGCACGCCCACAGAGATGTGACAGGTTGGTCGCGAATGGACGCGATGAACGGGAGATTATTATTATTATTTAATTTTGTTTCATACATTTTTCGGACATCAGGCCGGAATCGAACCTGGGTCCTCGCGGGCGGTAGTGGACTGTTACAGCCGGACACTCGCAACGGCGGTGGACTGTGTGTGTGTGTGTGTGTGTGTGTGTGTGTGTGTGTGTGTGTGTGTGTGTGTGTGTGTGTGTGTGTGTGTGTATGTGTGTGTGTGTGTGTGTGTGCGTGTGTGTGTGTGTAGGCTCATTAGTTTGAACTGTATGTCATTCAGCACCTGTCAGTGCTATTACATGTCATCAATGGTTTCTACGGTTGGATTACAATTTCCATATAGACGCTGATTACCATTGGATGTCTGTTTGCATTCAGTGCATGCCCCCGGACCCCCCTAGAGGATGTGAGGTCCACCCCCGAATAAAGCAGGTTAAAATAATTAGATTGCATACATTTTCTTTTAGTAAACACTGAAAACGGGTCCCACAGACCCAAACAGCACACAAAAGTTAAAGGTAAGCATATAATGTTAAAATGTGCTAAATATATACACTGCAAAAAACAAAAAAAGAGGAGTAAAAGTAGCTCACGACTTGTTTTATTTTTTGAAAGTAGCTCTCATCCTAAAAAAGGTTGGAGACCCCTGTTATAGAACGATACATTTGACAATTGTAAGCTTGTCCTACCATTTTATTGGAGCGGTGAGGAACAGGTGGGGCTTAAAACGGCCAACCTGTTCAAAGTGGGGAATGACAGAAAAAGTTTGAGAACCACTGTTTTAACCTAATATTGTAATGCAGGCATCTAACAACAACACCATTTTCACTTCGAGACAAAGGAACCAGAAGTGGTGCTAACTCATTTCCGGATTGTATGACTCATTTATGAACCACTCTAGTTCATGTCTGTTTAAGGTCTACAATTTAGCAACTTAATATAAACTAGAAAATGCATTTCCTGCAGAAAATGCGTGCGAATGCTGTAAACTGTGAACATTTGTGACTGAATTTAGCTGAAAATGCAGACAAAGCGGAATATGTTATTAGCTGAATGGTAGCTGCTTTTAGCTACAAAAACCAAGTAAGTGTGTTGCTGAACTTAGCGAAGAAATGCAGAAAAGTGAAATTATTTGAATCACATTTTTACAAATATTTTTATAGTCTGTGTTGGTAAATGTCATCTACGTTGCACATTTCCTGCTGAAATACATGCATACCAAGTTACTGCGTGGCACTTTGGTTTTGATAAAACAGTGTAGTTCCACTATATAAACGTTACATTCATAATTAAACGAGACAATCTGCAAGAAAAGTAGCTATTTTTTGTTATTCGTAATGCTTGTCATTCACACGTTAATACACAAATAAAATAAGTAGGCTACCGATACATAGCAGAATAATTGTGGCGATGTTCAGCTTAATAAGCCTTGTTCAACACAATTTCTTTAGCTAATACTACAGCGGGCTGCAGGCGAACCAAGTCCGCGTTTCGCTGCATTCCTTGATCTCCAGTTATAACTCCGGGACGCCGATGCCACCACTGGGATAATTGGGTCCCCTTTTAACAATTCCTCCCGTTTAGCATTATGGGCGTCATAGCCATAGACTATAAAAGTCTTACCCAAGACTGAATCATAAACTAAACTGTATATATATGTATATATATCAAGTACAGTAACTACAACTAGCTAACGTTGTAGCCTAGCAGAGTGGACAAGTTGCTGTTAACTGACAGTGAGGCACGTACCTGTCCATCAAAGTGAACATGCCCTAATTCATGCAAAAACTTTAAGACCTAATATAAATAACAGGGTTGCGTTATAAAACAAGTCACTCACCAATTCATAATCATGAAGGTGGAATCTAACTATATCCCCAATAATTTGTATTGCATCCAGGGGCAGAAACATGTTTATTTCTGCTGTAAAGTTGGGCATTTTAACATGGGGGTCTATGGAAATTGCTCCTTCCTGCAGTCATCGCCTGTCGGCCAATAGATGAACTGCAGTTTGTGGCACTTCCTTATTGGCCTCCCGGCTCTTCCCCAGAGTTTGCTGATTGGTGTAAGCCAGAGATCAAAGGTTACCATGGTGACGACGTTATCAAAAACCTGTTTACGTGAGCCCAGAGATCAAAGGTTTCCATGGAGATGTGCTGTGAAAGGAGAGACTTTCCAACTTTTGTTGAAAAAATAATAATACAAACCTCCAGTGTTTGTGTGTGCGTACTAGTCTGTCTGTGGGCGTGTCTGCTCTGATTAGATGATGTCACTCAGGTTTATGGCCCCAATCTGCCCAGCAACACCATGGTATCCAACTGCAGCACTGAGTGTCATTAAGAATGCATTGAGGATTATAACTGACAATTTTGCCACCTGTTCAAAAACTATGGCTCCTATAACAAAATTACCAGACCGTGAGCATCAGGGAACCCCAATAAACGTTTAGGTTTCGTGTGTAAAATGTGGAGATGGGAGCAGTTTGTTTAGAGATAACTTCTCTCAAGTCTGAAGAAAGATCCGGATTTTTTTTACATGGGAGTCTATTGGGAGCTAGGTGGACTTTTTGACAAGTTTTTGTCTCTTCATGCCCTCAAGAGGCATTTTGTTTAATATTGTTTCTTAATTTGTTTTAAATGTTTCAACGTAGTAGAGGTTTTCCTACGTTTTTCATGAAAGATTATGTCTGAGGAGTGTAGGGTTTGGGAATTATGGCAAGTTTAAAAATAAAAATGAAGGCAAATTTCAAGCTGGAGCTAGTACTCTAGCTGTCCCCCATTCTAGCTGTGACATCACACACTGTAGCCTTAACGAGCTGCTCTATACACACTAATGTTAAAATCTGAGGGAGGCCTCTTTACCAAGCTCCAAACTAAGTTAAATATCTCAAAAAGTGTAACATATATGAAAGATCTGATTCAAATGTGTTATAGCTGAATGGCTTGTGATCATTTTAAAGTTGGAATGAATGAATGCATGGTCTCTAGCTGAAAGTATGTGGAAGGAGTAGTATTTGGCGCACGGTGTAGTTAAAAGAGGATTTGAAGGTTCCTCCCTTTGAGTTCCATCTTAAAAAAAGAGTTTCAAAAGCTGAATATTTTGAAAAGTATAACATATTTGAAAAAGTTGAAAGTTTCCCATCATAATAATAATAATAATACATTGCATTTCAAAGCGCTTTTCCAGGTGCTCAAAGACGCTTTACAGTGGTGATAAAACATGATAAAATAGAATTTAAAAGTTATTAGAACAAGATAAAATAACATTTAAACAGCATTCACACTAATGATGGCAGTGCAACTTCACATTTAAGAAGGATACATATACACAAAGATAATACTAATGAAAAGCATTAAAAAAAGTTGTGATACCCAGAAGACATTCTTTTTTTATGACACACAAAAAGTCCCTTCTGTACGATAATCGTTCCCAGTCGTTTGTCCCATCCCTTAATAATGGTCAACATGATGTCTTTGTAGTAAATAATTGATTTTCACGTTAATTGTTCACCAAATTGTTTTGCAGCAGTTCATTCTGAAAGGCCACTTTTTACTCCCTGCAGAGCCTTTATTCCTCATTTATTCCAACTCGACCCTGTAATTATAGAACTCTGCAGTGCATTAAATCTAAAGATACACCTGTAGCATAAAAGCATTGCCATTCCTTTGTTATTTGCAATGTGGCATTTAAGCTGCTAAAACATGATGACATGCTTGAAATGCCACATATTTTTGGATGTGACATTAACACAAAAATAAATCAAAATGATAGTTGTTACATTTCTGATAAGTTCTAGTGGTGTACGTGGCTCTGCGGTATGGCATTAATAATTCACCTTTACAAACATGGAATCGGCAAAATGTATGAACTATAACAGTACGTTTGTGTTATATTGATATATATTAGGCTTTCAAACATATGTCTCTGTTCTGTTTTCATTGAAACAAATACATGTTATAGACTGGTGTGACATGAGTAAATGTGTCTTGCTCACACTATTATGCGCTTCGTTTAACAGTTTTTCTGAGCATGAAATGATAGTGGCGTGACAAATGGACATGTCAGTGCTCTTTAGACGTAAGAACATGATGTGTATTTAATGAGTTTTGTGGCTTTTCTGTTAAAATAATGAATTTGTATTCAGTTTCAAGCAGGACTGAGTTGGTGCTAGTGATATTTCATCATTCCTTCACTGTACTGCTACTGTAGATCTTTGTATGTTACTTTTATGGAAAATAAAAACAACACATTCTGAATTATTGAACAAAGCTTGTATTGTGTCTTTATACGCAATATCAGATACTTGTTTATTTTATTATAAAATGAATATACCAACAAAATGAAATGGGGCGAATGGAGATCCCAAGACTTTGCTCACATTTATCAAATGTTTTTCACAAGTTGAATATATTTGTAAACCCATAGCTAGACATAAACAGGGCTGCCGTACAATACGTGTTACATCCTTGTATAGAGCTTAAACTATACATCGCTTTTGGTAATTCTAGCTTTACCAACATTTGAATGAACTACTTGTTCTGCTTCATATGATGGTAAATGTAATGAATTAGCAATACGGACAACAGAGATATTTGAAAAACACCAGCCTACTTCTGGATTTAGCGATTTAATAGTACAAATGATGAATGGATGAATTGAGAAAACAATGTTCAACTGAATTAACATGGAAATAAGGGTTAGTAGCCCTCTTATTTTCGCCTTTAAAGTAATTTGATAAACTATCACTATAGACCTACACATATGTATCTATCAATCAACTAGACAGAAAAACATTGGGAAACTATTTTAAATTGGTTTCTTATAAGTTTTCAAACGTATCTCGTTCCAGCTCCTTATTAATCACAATTTGTTTTATTAGTAATGTAATTTTCTATAGACCAAACAACTCAAATTAATCAGATGATTAAAACAACCAACACATAATCTACAGCTACATTATGTCAGAGTTTGTTTGTGGGCTTACTTTACACTCTTAATTTATGTGTAAATGTGTGTAGACAGCTCTGGGTCAAATAAAGTCAGGCGTGCTAAAATAAGCCATGTTCATCATGACAAGCACACACTCTCTCTTCACCCTCTCTTCCCCTCTGGTGGGAACGCAGTTTACCTCTTCAACCCTCATTAGCATACCAATAGCGAGTAGACAGCTAAAGCGAGTTTGTCAAAGGTATTTTAATTACCAATTAGAAAGTTGGCTGCCTGTATGCGAGCTACTTCTATCTCTTTTCCACTCTCCTTCTTGCTTTCTCATACTAAACACACATATAGAGGTGTATAGCCCGGAGCAAAAGGTCCCCCAGTGCCACAGCCTTGATAAACAATGTCTCATTCAGCTCCGTATGAATAATTAAGGGTGAGTGTCGAGAAGAGGGGACACTTGTTTATTCCCGGAGAATAGCCTCGTCCATGGCTGTACACCAGAGATGCCAAAGGAGCTTATGGCCCGGCTTGACATTATCTAAATGGCACACTTACAAAAGGACAAATAAACACAGAAAGATATTCCGCGTGGGCACCGTAACACTCCGAATAACATTTATAAATGATGAACGAAGTGGATAAATACAGCAAGTGTGGTAAATATGAAATATTGATGCGGCTTTTGCGATGCTCATATTAAGAGTGTCCCCTTGTGTTTGGGTGTGTGTGTTTATAACATATGGATTTTTTGCTTCAAAGGTGTACTGTGCAGGGTGGCAAGGAGGTCAACAACGCATTTGATAAATTATTTATTCCATTATGAGATCGTAAAAAAGCTTTACTGTAAATTGCGAGGATAACACGGGAAGCTTTGTAGATGTGGATGTCAACCAGGCAATTCCTTAAGGTTTGTGAGCGATCATTTGCATTTGCTCTGATGTTGGCCTTTTTTGCAGTAGCCTACATTTTAAATATATAATAAGGAATTGTGTCTTTGTTCTTTTTCCCCCCCTCGTACCCTTTGACTTGATCTTTCAGCTTTTATTGACTTGCTAACTTTAGTCCCGTGGACTTGATGAGGAAAACAGTGCAGATTTGCAGAATCTGACAGTAGGAGCACGTCTGGAGCGATACATGCAGATTATGCACATTCAGAGGAAATGAATACGCTTTGAAACAATATCAATGTGATGTTTTTATATGAAATACAAGCTGAGTGTTATGAGTTCATCTTAAATGCTGCTGGTTTTGGATTAGCCGCAATCCAAGGCCAGACGAAATGTATTAAACGAATGTACATTTTAAGAGTTGGGGCTTTTTTGTCCTTCATACTTTTATTTTTTGTTCACATTAAAAGTGTATACGTCTGAAGACATACAGTATGCATATTCAAACTTAACATTTAGGAACATGTGCAACACAAAACATATATACATTCCGTTTTTTTAATGTAAATGTTTGACCTTATTCACCTGTAGTGTGTTGCAATTGCACATTGTTAAAGACCTAAAGGGTGATTTCTTTCAAAATGAGTTATTGTCAGTATCCACTGCAGAATCCTTACATTCCAGTTTCATTCCTATCTATATTCAGAAGGTACAAATATGTTTTTTCACACACCATCCATAACCTGATTTATAACATTTTATTCCTAAAAACAATTAGATTAGAAATTAGATGTGTTATGGCTCTTGTAACTAAGATTAAATAAGTGTTAAAAAAGGTGAAAACCTTTGAATGTGATAGGTCAGCTAAAAAAGACAAGACTCTTGAACACAGCTTCAGATGTTTCTAGCGTAAATGCATGCAAATGAGCACATATTTAATGATATAATGCCCAATTTGAATAATTAAATATAAAACATATAATTGCCTGCATTTAATCTAATCACCGACCGGGGAAGCTTCATGGTGATATAACATGTTTACCATACACCCGGGGTAAATCCACTTATAGAGTTCTGTATGCAGTATTTACAGCAGAGTGTTGAAAAGTTGACGTGAATTAACACAGACAACACACTTACTATCTCATTTAGGCTAAATCCCATTAATGTAAATAGGCACAGACATGACTGCCGCTTAGCTTGCAGCAATCACTTAGCAGAGCAGTTCCAAATGCACAGCTTTGAGCCTGAGGGGCTACAGCTCACATACCCTGAGTCTCAAGTGAAAATAATCAAGGAGGCCAGTGCGCAGCTTAAGCTTATAAAGTACAGTACAGTGGATCCCATGCACTCCAGTTTCTGCTCTGCAGTGTTTCAATAGGGGATGAACACTTGGTCTTAAAGGGATGGTTCACATGTTTTTAAATGGTGGTAGTACGAGAAGAAGCGCCTTTAAAGCAAAGCAAATCAATATTAGTCCAAGTGTACACTGAATTGTGAATATTTTAGCAGCTTTGCATTGACCTCGAACAGCCCTTTGCAACAGGGGGCTGAAGCCGGTATCGATGCTTTCTTCAAAGCTACCAGACTTCATTGAAAATATCTGTAATTGTACCTCGCAGATGGTGCGAGGTCAGACAGAAAACCTACCTGTTTGCTGATAAAAAATGATGCACCTTAAGGGTTAAGCCCATTCAATACTAAGGCACTAGTTATTCCAATGGTTTGGCTTATTTCAAGTAAATGTATGGTGTAAAAATATGGTTTATTCCACTTATTTTAAGCCTTATTGTACAGAAGAGGATTAGGGCCACATGATGTACCAGTTTTCAAGCACAGTAAATATTCTCTTCCCAGAGTATATGATGGGACCAAGGTGATGATTTAGTACATGGTTTTAATAATACTTTTGCTTTTCAATGTTTGCCATTTCAAACCATGAGCTGGTTTAAATAATATTTGCCTTGATTTACAATATCTTCTCATTTGTTTTATCACTAGGCTTTTGTGTTTTTCTTTTCCACAGTCCACTTTGGACTATATTAAATATTTCAGGATTGCACTTTTAACTTGAAATGTTCTCACTTGCTTGGTTTCAAAACATAACAAATGCCATAATCTGTTCATTGGGGGCCATCAATGCTATTTGTCATTGCTGTTGCCGGCCACTATTGCTCATGTAAACATATACCTATTACCCCTGTAATCTCAGAGGCACCCTGAGTCATTTTGTTCTGGAACCGGGCCTGTACATGGCCATATACTAAACACACTACAGAGCCCATTACGTGTCCTGTTATTGTTTACTTCCTGTCTGCCTTCTTCTGGTGATTTATCTGACGTCCAGCGCACCGTCTTTTAACCTCTTTTCCTTTCTCTTTCTTGATCCTCCTTAGCAACCTTCATTATAGTCCTTGACAGTGGTCTGTACTGGATTAACAACGTGTCACATGTTAAGAATTTACAATCAGAATCGAGTATTCAACTAAGCCGTGTAATACAAGTTGTTAGTAGCCTTAAGGGCCTACACAGTTGTTATTCTATACCACATTGCCCTTCATTGGATGTATAATGAGCTGCACTAAACTACATTTTAGCATTTAAAATACCTAGCCATTCTTTTGCGGGTATTTTGGTGAAAGTAACTCAAAAGTAACTAAAGTAGTGTAACTCATTACATTTCAGAGACAGTAATATTGTAATGTAACTTATTACTTTCAAAAGACAGTAATAAGTAATATGTAATATATTACATTTTGGAAGTAACTTGCCCAACACTGGTTACCGCAGGGGTTTGAGCCATTGTCCTTTAACTCCATAATCACAGAATTATCAGCATATTAATATGAATCCTCTTGGACCCCTCTGGCGCGCAGACATTCACTCAAGTCCTCCATTGTTGCCTAATGCAATGTGTAAGTCTCTCACTGAAGCCCGTTCTCTACAGTTACCGGTATTCTGACTGAGATTAAAGTCAGAATTCGGACTTTTTTTCTCCCAATTCTTTTTTTTTTTTTGAGAAAAAAAGTCATAATTCTGAGAAAAAAAGTCGTAATTCTGAGGAAAAAGTCAGAAATTCAAACAATTTAATTAAAATCCTCCACAAAAAGAAAAAATGTGGCCCTAATCCTCTTCCGTATTATTGTAAACTGCTTTGGATAAAATGTTTAGCTAAATGAAATGTAATGTAATGCAATGTGGTTGCTTGCATACAGGTACTTCCATCTTAGTTAATAACTTTTTTTTAAATTATTTTGTTAGTTTGGATTCACAAAAGTCATGGTGTAACAGATACAATTACAGTTCTCATTCATAACACTCCGTTCGATGTCTCACTATGGGATGCGCCTCGACGCGTATGCAAACAGAAGCATCAATCTCATTACGCCAATCCTGATTGGCTGGTGATCTTGACGTCAACGTCAGGGAATCCACCCACCCTTTAAGTAGCTTACACAATGACGCAGCGTCATTCAAACACCTCTTCTCGCTTCAGAGCACATCTCGTTTTATCAGTAACCGGGCTAGCTTAACGGTCCACAGACTGAACCCAAAGCTAACATTCGGTCGACGGGCGCTTGCCGGTTACTTTTTTGCTTTGCAAGAAGACTGAGCAATATTAACACACCAGTTAATATTGTAATCTGCCTCGCCGTTTCTTTCTGTCAAAATAACGGTGAGGTTTGATTTTTTCTTCAAGCTAGTAACATACCTGTTGCTAGTGTTTTCTTCCCTCCACACCGGCACCACGGTAAAGAGGACGTTCTCTTTTCTCTCTCACACCAGAGGAGACAGAGATAAAAAAAGGTATTTACACACCAGTTAATATTCTTTAAAGAATAAAATCTACACCGTCGCCTTTTTTCCTTTCGGACTAACGGCAAGATTGGATTTTTTCTCAGTAACGTACCTGTTACTAGCGTGTCCACTCCACGCCGACACCCCGGCGATCGAAGATGGACCCTTCTCTCCCTCATACCAGAGGAGTCAGGGACTCGGAGGCTCGGCTATGCGGCTGCGGGTTTAAGATTTCAGGCACAGACTCACACCAGGTCTGCTCGTCCTGCCTCGGGCTGGAACACACCCTGCCTCCGCCGACGGTTAGTACACCAAGCTAGCTTGTCAGGAAAGGACCCCCTCATGTCCGCTGAATCGCCGGCCGGCAATCAAGACATGGTGGCGTCCGCCGCAGAGATTGAGCCCCGCGCTGTATCAGACTGGGGCTCAACAACAGCGATAGCCGCTGAACCGGAGCTCCACGCTTTTTCAGGCTGGGACCCGGTGGCGGCAAGAGCTGCGAGAGCGGAACCCCGCGCTGTGTCAAGCTGGGGCTCCCAATTGGACCTCACCATGGTTCCACCCGCGCAGGATGTCCTGGAGTTGGACTACATGGAGGACGAAGAGGATACCTCTGAGTTCCTCCTGTCTGACTCAGATGAGGATGACATCTTCGTTTCATCGGCTCAGGCTGCAAAGCCGGGAGTGATGTCCGCTCCCCCGGGCGAGAGCACACCAGCTTCGCCCGTCCTAAGCATAGACTTTCAGGCCGAGTGTCAACGTGCTGTGTCCAGACTGGACATCCCATGGCCTGAAGTGGCCAAGGAGACCTCCAGATCTCGCTACGAGGGGAAAAACTTGCCCCAAGCAGTGAGGACGAAGAGGCAGCTCCTTCCAGTCTTTCCAGGTGTCGGTCTCGTGGAGAGACCGTCCCTTTAGCAACAAGGCCCCAATCCAGGGTGCCTCCTCCCTGGACTGTGACGGTATGGAGAGGCTCGGCCTGCGCCGCATGCCGCCCATGGAACCGCTGGTGGCAGCCCACCTCCAACCGAGGCTGGCTTCGACACCATGCTACCGGCAACGGCAGACGGAGGCGGAGCTCTGCGAAGACATGTCGAGCAAACCTGAGCCTGCCGTGTGGGACGAGATTGCAGCGATCACGGACATTTGCCTCCGTGTGCAGCGCTGTGCAGTCAAAGCCACGGGCAAAGCACTGGGAATGATGGTGGTACAGGAGAGAGCCAGGTGGCTCAAACTGACCAACCTTCCAGACCGGGAAAAAGAGGATGTTCTGGACATGCCTATTGTTCCCGAGGGCATATTTGGCTCCGCTCTAGCTTCAATTCAGCTGAGGTGCGAGTCAAAAAGGAAGGGAGACGAGGCTCTCCAGCTCTGTCTCCCCCGAAGGGTCCAGCCGCCACCTCCAATGGTCCCGCGGCAGGCCTTTACCCAAGCTGTCCTGCCCGGTTCAAAATACCGAAGCAGCAGAGACCGCAGCCCGTCCCGGGTCCCCAGCCCAGGCACGAGGCAAGAGGGAGCTGGCCAAGAAAATCTCCGGTTCCGGCAGCTCTGCCGCTCAGGCGCAGCCGACCCAGGTTTTCAGCCACCAGGCGAGGAAGAAGAAGCGGGCAGCCTGACAGCCTCCTCTCCTCTCCTCGATGAAGGAGCTGGAAGTTCCCTGTTCCCCAGCTCCAGAGCACGTTCTAGTGTTGGATGCTCATGTGTTTTCGGGGTGCCGCCATGCCCCCATCTTCCCGCCGCCTCGAGTGATGCCAGAACGTCATCCTCAAGTTCGCGCCATCAGGGAAATGGACTTAACATCAAAGACAGCAAGATCCGCTGCCTGTTTAAGTCACACAAACACATGTCATCATTGTTGTTTCAAAATAAATCATTTTCCACTGTCATTTCCAGGCTTGAAGCCGAGGGCGCAGTCAATAAAAATGAAAAGAAAAACAATAAAATCAATAAACAGTCTGTCGTCTGCCCCTCTTTTGAGAGCGGCTACGGCCTCTCTCAAAAGGCGGACAATAGACGGGATTGTGAAGGCACCACCGCCACGCGCATTCGCAGTGTCGGCCGGGGTTGTCAACCTGGGGTACCACCGTGTTCAGACACTAGAGGGCCCCATAACACAACAAATAGAGACACTGAGGGCAGACGACAGAGCTGTAACATCTCCGCTCGCTTTGAGAAGCGAAAAGTGGAGGATGCTCACAGATTCTGCTTGGGTTTTCAAGACAGTAACACGGGGCTACAGACTCTAATTCGCTGTCACCCGCCCTCACTTCTCGGGCATTTTGTATTCACAGGCCCGGGGAGAGATTTTCTCTAGAAAAGAAGGCTATATCGATAATACCCGCCGAACAGAGTCAGAGCGGCTTTTATTCCAAGTATTTCCTCGTTCCCAAACGGGGAGGGAACGGGATTCGGCCTATACTAGATTTGAGAGCTCTGAACAAATATCTCTCAAGATACAAATTCAGAATGCTCACTCACACATCTCTGTTGCTGAGGTTCGCCTTTCAGGGTGTCTGTTACGAGTACAGAGTACTTCCCTTCGGTCTGTCTCTCAGCCCGCGAGTGTTTGTATGGTGTACGGAAGCCGCGATAACCCCGTTAAGACAACAGGGTATTCGCCTGGCAACTTATCTGGACGATTGGCTCCTTCTCGCACAGTCGGAGCAAGAGGCTATTAAGCAGACGAATGTCCTCGTAAAACACCTGCTCGACTTGGGTTTTGTAATAAACACAGAAAAGAGCATGTTGTCTCCAGCCCAGACTGTACTCTTCCTGGGCCTACACCTGAATTCGGTGCCCTTTACAGCCCGCTTGTCAGCAGAGAGAGTGAAAGCCTTCAGGGCTTGCCTCGCTCATTTCCAGCTACGCAAATATGTTCTCTTCAGGTCATGTCTGCGGTTGCTGGGGCTCATGGCGTCAGCCATCCTGGTGGTACGACTGGGACGCTTACACATGAGGGAGTTTCAGCGCTGGGTAGCTGCCCTCAGATTGGACCCCGCACGTCATGGCGCGCGGAGAGTGATGGTCACTATGAAATGCGTAATGGCACTGCGCCACTGGCTACACCCGACTTCTCTAGTACGGGGCGTGCCTATGGGTGCTGTCCTATCGCGGAAGGTGGTCACCACAGACGCATGCTGGGGGGGTATATATGAAGGTCGACCTGTGAGGGGTCTCTGGAGCAGAGACCTCCAATGGTCACACATAAATTATCTGGAACTGTTAGTGCTGTTCCTCACCCTGAAACGCTTTCTGCCTTTTCTCAGAGGACACCATGTCCTCGTGAGGACAGACAACACGACCACAATATCGTATATAAACCGCCAAGGGGGTTTGCGTTCTCTCCAGTTACACATGCTGGCACGCAAACTGATCTTATGGAGCTGCGGACGTCTCCTCTCTCTGGGAGCGACGCACGTACCAGGAGTGATGAACCTCGGGGCGGATCTGCTTTCCAGAGGTGCACCACTATATGCAGACTGGACTCTACATCCAATGATTGTGAGTCAGCTGTGGGTGCGTTACAGCCGAGCCGTGGTAGATCTGTTCGCATCAAAAGAAAATGCTCAATGTCAGCTGTTCTTTTCAATGCGCGATTTAAACGCACCGTTAGGCGTGGACGCGCTCGCGCACGTTTGGCCTCCGGTCCTTCTGTACGCGTTCCCACCCCTGGCTCTGATTAGGGTTGGCTACCGAGAACCGCTTCCGGTTCGGAACCGGTTCCAACATTTCGATTCCAACGGCATCATTTAGAAATGTGAATTTCGGTTCCGCTTTTCGATGCCTGAGGAAATGTTTCTCGCTGCTCTCCGTAGCCTACTGCATGACTGCAGCGGGGCGGGAAATGTAGCGTTGTACTTCCTACAGCGTAACCATGTTCGCCTAGGGCGCCAGATCTGTGGAGGCGCTGCACTGACAGCTCTGGGAGGGAAACAAAAAGTTTTGACCGTTGGGGCTCATCCTAATTTCCGGCCTTGATGTAACAACATTCATAATTTAGTAAATGTAACACCCTTTTCATCCCGGTTACACTTTTCATTTGCCCTGTACGATGGGCGCTGTAAGTGATGAAAATGGGGGATGTTGGCTTATCTGGCACCCGCCGCTCACAGCCAACGTGCAAGTGAGTGGGAGCGAGCGAGGGAGGGAGAAAGGGAGGGTGCACCGGTACGCGAGGCTGATAACTACAGCTCAGTGAGGTAAAGGACTCTGAGTGTTTAGATAGTTCACTTTAGTCTAAGTTATCTCAGTGGGTCTCAAACGTTTTGATCACAATTTATGTAAACACATATTTCCAAGGCACTCCTTTATAATTATTGGGATAAAACAGGTTTGAAATCATTCCAATGTATACTATAGGACAGTAAACCAGACATATCGTTTTAAACTGGAGATAAAAACATAATGCATAAATAAAATAGTAAAATAAGATATGAATGAACAACACAAATTAAATACGTTACATGTATTTGTTATTGGCTATGGTAGGTTATTGGTTATGTTCACATACTTATTTAATTATTAAAATGTAAACCGATCTTTTTCATATGGGTGTTTAGAGTTGTACCCCCTAGATCTAGTCTCTAGTAATTCTGCTTAAAGTACACCAGATTGAAGCATTTTGCATTAACATGTTCCAACATTTCTTCCCTGTATGCCTGAGAAGGCAGATATGCTTGTTTTTCTCAACAAGAACTATTCTTTAAAAGTTGGACTGTTGCACTGTTGTAGCTTCAGTGATTCTCAGGTTACAGTTACATAGCAGTGAATATAAACAGACTGATTAATGTGAATATTACTGTAAACTAACCTGTGTAAAAGTTTCTCGAATAAATGTAATTTTTTTGGTGGAAGAAGCATGTATCATTTTTTTACCCTGCCCCTCAAAGAATCGGAATTGAGAACCGTTAAGAACCGGAATTGAAAAGTGGAATCGGAATAGGAATCAGAATCGTGGAAATTCAGACGATACCCAACCCTGGCTCTGATACCCCCAACTATCGCCAGAGTGAGAGAACAACGCCACACACTTATCCTGATAGCTCCGCACTGGCCCGCAATGTACTGGCTGGCGGAGATATATCAGCTGCTGTGCGGGCAGCGTGGCAGCTCCCACTACCCAGGGACATACTGTCTCAGGCGGGGGGGGCGATCATTCACCCACACCCAGAGCGCTTGGCACTATGGGCCTGGTCCGTGAGTGGTACAATCTGAATACAGTGGGACTCCCTCAGAAGGTGATAAACACTATTCATAGTGCAAGAGCTTCCTAGACCAGGTCTCTCTATGACTGTAAGTGGAGGGTGTTTGAGGAGTGGTGCCTACAAAAAGGACACATCTCTTTTCAATGTCCTGTCGGGGTGATTTTATCATTTCTACAGGACTTAATTGATAAACACAGAGCTTTCTCTACGATCAAAGTGTACCTGGCTGCTATTGCTGCATGCCATGCGGGCTTTGAGGGAAAGACGGCTAGCCAACATCCTTTGGTCTGCCGTTTTATGAAAGGGGCTCGCAGGCTCCTCCCTGTTTCCAGGTCACTGGTGCCCTTATGGGACTTGGCAGTGGTTTTAGATGGGCTCACTCAACCTCCATTTGAACCCCTGGAAGAAGCTGACATGAAACACCTGTCACTGAAGACAGTGCTGTTACTGGCTCTGGCATCTGCCAAGCGAGTCAGTGACAGTCATGCGCTCTCTGTACATCCTTCATGCACTCAGTTTGCCCCGGGGCAAACGAGAGTGTTGCTGAAGCCCAACCCTGCCTTTATACCTAAGGTGGTTGGCTCATGTACCCCCATTGACATTGTGGCATTTCCTCCGCCGCTGTGTTCCTCTGAGGAACAGCGGCCGATTTTGCTGTGTCCAGTTTGTGCTTTACGCACCTATATGGACAGGTCAAAAGAGTTTTGTTGTAATGACCAACTCTTTATATCCTGGACTAACCCTCAGAAGGGCAAGCCCATTACCAGGCAACGGCTCTCCCACTGGATTGTGGAAGCGATTGCTCTGGCTTATACGAGTCAGGGTTTGCAGGCACCAACGGGCCTGCGTGCTCATTCTACTCGTGGACTGGCTACATCCTGGGCTTTGCTCAAGGGTGTTTCCATCCAAGACATTTGTGTAGCAGCGAGCTGGTCCTCGCCGCTAACTTTTGTCCGCTTTTACAGGCTAGATGTCTCTGCTCCAAGTGTAGCCCGCGCAGTGCTGGGTCCCGTGTTGAGACAGAGTTCTACCTGTTAAGATCTGGTTGTTTTTGGTGATTTTCGAGATAAGCATGTCTAGCAATACGGGAGTTTCAATATCCCATAGTGAGACATCGAACGGAGTGTTATGAATGAGAACTATAGGTTACTTACGTAACCCCGTGGATCAGAGTAACATGAAGTGAGATGTCTCACCAGACGGCCCTTCTTGCTAAGGCAAAGCGAAAAGAGGTGCTTATTTTGAATGACGCTGCGACGTAGCACAAGCTATCCCATAGTGAGACATCTCACTTCATGTTACTCTGAGTCTGGGGTTACGTAAGTAACTTATACTTTTTTGATGTTTGTTTTTTAAATGGAATCTGGTGGCATGAGAGCATAATGGCTTCAGGTCTCGGATGAAAACAAAGCATAAATATGTCTAATATAGTGCAAAGAAAACATTAAAAAATCCCCATCATGGTGTTTATCCTACTACTTGTGTGTCTTAATATGTTTAATAAATCCTCAAAAAGTGAGCAGCTCATTTGCATACTAAAACATTGACTTGAAAAAATGTGTGATACACAATACAAGTGTGTCATTATTTAACTTTTTTAAGTGTCATTTTACAAGACATTTATTTAAATTCCGTTGTCTCAAAATGAGTGTATTTGAATACAACATTAGCCATTTAAATTCATAAATGTAGTTATTCTGCCCTTGCAAGAATATTTCAGGATTGCAGACTTGGCAGATAGCTTAACAAGATCCGGAATAAACAACCAGGAGACAGCAGGTCAGTTTCGGATGTTTACTTGATTAATTTCCATTTCCATTTTTTAAAACTACAAACAAAACACACAGTCATGAGACGTTGTCACATTAAGCACTAAATACAAATAAACAAGACTAAACAGCAGAGTACCTGTTGGCATAAATGCTACAAACATTTCAACTGCTGCTCACCAGCTAACAAGTTTAGAAACAGTCATTGTTCCACATGTTTGCATATTATCAATTTAAAAGTGCAACTAAGTATATACAGACAATATATGGAATGGTACTTACAGACATAAAGACCCTAGGATTTGAGCAAGGATTGAATTGACAGTGTCACTACCCGATCTGCAGCTCTGCCCGATCTGCAGTGCGCATGTGCGAGATGGTCCGCCATATTGGACAACTCCGGACGGCAACCCAAGTAGGACAACATTGACACAGTGGCTTTTGACAAAGCTCAAAAAAAAACTCGAGAGAGATGAGTTATTGTTATTACAACGTGACTTCACTATTATTTAACAACTATTTTTATTGGGTTCTTTTATTTTGGGTTAAGTACATTGTCAGAATAAGTGATAAATGGATTTAACTTCTGTTAGACAGCTATCATACTGAATACATATTTACTGTGAATGTGTGCAAAAATGTATGGCATATAGCTGTCTAACAGAAGTTAAATGCAGGAGGTAGAGTCAGCAGAGAGCACCAGACAGCTGAGCCACAGGGGAACTCTGTGAGATGCATTTGAAATCTGACAAATAGCTTTTGGAAGATTAATCAGTCATAGGAAAACCATTAAAGTCAGAATACAAATGCCACAGCACGAGGCTTCTGTTCATTACGGCAGCTTTGAGGTGCAAAAACAGCAACGCTTTGGCATCGCAAAGTCTATTTACAGAGGATGTAGGAGTGTCATTAAGAGAGACATGTGTCATTGTGTCATCAATCAATCAATGTTTATTTATATAGCCCAATATCACAAATGTTACATTTGTCTCAGTGGTCTTCACAGTGTGTACAGAATATCAGTATGACAATACGACACCCTCTGTCCTTAGACCCTCACATCGTACAAGGAAAAACTTCCGGAGAAAACCCACAGTTTAAAGGGAAACATGGGAGAAACCTCAGGGAGAGCAACAGAGGAGGGATCCCTCTCCCAGGACGGACAGACGTGCAATAGATGCCGTGTGTAAATTGAAAAGATAATACATTTGCAACATAGGTAGTCCAAATGTTTGGAAATGCATGTGTGTATAATAGGAAGATGAATCCACGAGGATATCCATCCAGGACCGATGATCCAGGACCACAGCCACGACTCAATGATGAAAATATTATCATGTTTATTTTTGTGTCTGGTTTGATTGAGTTATAATGCACAGATAGTAATTATTTTTAGTTCCTGAACTTTTGGCTTTTAAGTAGAAATCCCATCCCTGCAGGAGGTGGCGTAGGATTTGAAATCTTGCATATTGCATGTTTTGCATCATCCAATCTTACCTGTGGCAAACAGCCAGTGCTCTAAGTGTTATAACTTGGCATTTCTACATTCCACTCAATTAGACTTAACTTGAATGCCCAAAATGGAAAAAAAGTCCAGAAGCACTGCACATGCATCTAAATGTGTTAGTCCAACTCAGGGCCCACTTAAGAATCTAAAAAGATTGTGCAGCCCATATTCAAACATAAACAATATGGAGGCTAAATGCAGTTCTGATTGGTCAATTCAGAACATGTGACACGTTGTAAATCCAGTAGAACAGACCGCTGTCAAGGACTGTAATGACCGTTGCCAAGGAGGATCAAGAAAGAGAAAGGAAAAGAGGTTACAATAAAAAATAATGTTAATAATGGAAATGTTTCCACACAAATCATAATGTTTTGCAAGGAACTGCTGTGTTAGTCAATATCAGTAGTAACATTTTAAGAAATTATAAATCTGAATAATAGGTGAAAGGCCAGTTATTGAATGCATGGGTTGTAGTTTTTAACTGAACATATTTGTGATAAAATCAAGCAGAAATTTCTCTCAATGCTAAGTGTTAAAAAAAGGATAGAAAACTAATAACTTGTCATGGCCAAGTGGCAATGCTGTTGAATTGGAATCTGTTAACACGTTTTCAAAAGTGTCAAGGCAACAAACAAAGAGACAAACACGACTGAAAACACAGTGTCCTTGGCCGAGATACAGTAACATTTTCCCCCACCAATATTTAATTGGCTGGATTTTTTTCAATATTGTATTCAAGTATATAAACTTTTTCCCTGTAAATACAGCCATGTACAGTTGAAGGACAAGGCAGACCAAAGAGACATTTATGGACTAGCGTTGACGGGGCTGTTGCATTACATCATGTCACGATATCTTGGACTACTGCACTTAAAAACACTGCGGAGACTACAGCCAACGGCAAACTATGTACGTTCTGTTCCTGCGCGAGAGGAAATAACTTGTTCATGGTGTTCTTTGTAACACTGCCTTTCATTTTGTCTTATTAATAATTGGTTAAATTGGGCTCACACACTGGGATATTCTGAAAGCGTATGTTGTTCCAAGAATAGTCGAATTACTCAAATCTTGCAATCATGTCCTGTTTTCTTCTACCACTATGCCATTTTTATTAAAGGTCACCTAGAATGCATAATCCACTTTTTCATGTCTTGAAACATGTTTCCCCTCTGTGGTAAAAGTTTCAGGAAAAAAGACTCACTCACTTTTTGTCCTGATCCATTTACAGTTGCAAGAAAAAGTATGTGAACCCTTTGGATTCTCCAAATCAAATCAAATCAAATCAAATTTTATTTGTAGAGCACATTTAAAAACGATTTTGGTCGAGCCAAAGTGCTGTACATGTAATTTAAACACATAAAAACACATTACATCACAATAAATCACAACAGATAAAAACAACACATCAGTCAGGAGTCGTAACCCCACTCTAACTAGAAGGGAGAGAAGTAGTGTGTCTTCAGTGTGGATTTAAAAGCCCCTAGGATCTGGGCCGACCTCACATGGAGGGGAAGAGTGTTCCAGAGCCTGGGGCCAGCTGTTGCGAAGGCTCGGTGCCCTTGGGTTTTGAGCCTGGTCTTAGGCACTACCAGCAGCAGCTGGTCAGCAGATCTTAAAGCTCTGGCTGGGGTGTAGCGCTGGAGGAGTTCAGCTATATAGGCCGGAGCCAACCCATTTAGTGCTTTAAATACAAATAAAAGGATTTTAAAATCAATTCTGAACCGGACTGGAAGCCAGTGTAGTAAGGCCACAATTGGGGTGATGTGGTCACGCTTTTTGTGGCCAGTCAGGAGACGTTCAGCTGCGTTTTGGTCTAGCTGCAGGCTAGCGTTGTGTGTTCCTTCCAAACAACTCAACTTTGGTTTCATCTGTCCACAGAACATGTTGCCAGTCGTGCTGTGGAACATCCAGGTGCTCTTTTGCAAACTTCAAACGTGCAGCAATGTTTTTTCTGGACAGCAGTGGCTTCATCCGTGGTGTCCTCCCATGAACTCCATTCTTGTTCAGTGTTTTACGTATCGTAGATTCGTCAACAGAGATGTTAGCATGTGCCAGAGATTTCTTTAAGTCTCTAGCTGACACTCTAGGATTCTTCTTCACCTCATTGAGCATTCTGCGCTGTGCTCTTGCAGTCATCTTTACAGGAAGGCCACTCCTAGGGAGAGTAGCAACAGTGCTGAACTTTCTCCATTCATAGACAACTTGTCTTACCGTGGACTGATGAACATCAAGGCTTTCAGAGATACTTCTGGAACCCTTTCCAGCTTTATGCAAGTCAACAATTCTTAATCGTAGGTCTTCTGAGAGCTCTTTTGTGCGAGGCATGGTTCACATCTGGCAATGCTTCTTAAGAATAGCAAATTCAAAAGTGGTGTGTATTTTTTATAGGGCAGGGCAGCTTCAACCAACACCTCCAATCTCGTCTCATTGATTGGACTCCAGGTGGGCTGACTCCTGACTCCAATTAGCTCTTGAAGAAGTCTTTAGCCGAGGGGTTCACTTTTTCCACCCTGCACTGTGAATGTTTACATGGTGTGTTCAATGAAAACATGAAAACATATAATTGTTTGTGTGGTATTAGTTTAAGCAGACTGTGTTTGTCTATTGTTGTGACTTAGATGAAGATCAGAACACATTTTATGACCAATTTATGCAGAAATCCAGGTAATTCCAAAGGGTTCACATACTTTTTCTTGCAACTGTATATAAAAACCGGTCTGAAAATGAGCTGATCAGATCTTGGCCACTTTATGATGTCATAACGATATTTTGGCTGGTATAACCATTAGCCAATAACCAACCAAGGTAACCCCCCCGACCTTATCACTTGAATATCCTCCGAGAGCAGCATTATGTTCTTTTTAACCAAATATCTCTCAGAGGGGCGTGGGGAGGGGCTCCTTATTTTTATCTAAAGTAACAGACAGAGAATCAGCACTTTGGAAACGGGGCTGAAACAGAGGGGATTGTGGGATGCTGCAATGCATGATCTCTTTGGTATTTCGAGCCAATCACTTCAGAGACATGTTTTGTATACTGTATATCTGAGATCTGTAATATATTGATGAAAAAAGTATAATAGGAGACCTTTAATGACTATTGTCAATAAGGAAAAAATAGTTGGATGTGACTTGGATTATAGTGTCTGTAGATCTTATACTAGATATTGTCAACTTCTTAAACTAATGGCCTGAGTCATATTTTGGAGAAATGTTTTTTTTTTTACCTAAATCATCTCTTCTTGATGCTGGCCACCTCTGGTAAAATTGCCTACATCCTTATTGAAAGGATAGTGCTGTTCCTACCCTGATAGTATAATGGCCTATGTCAACCGTGTGACTTAAGCAATTATCTTTTTTAAATATATTGCCTAAGTCACATTGTCTTGTGACTTAGGCAATTTTACAAGCTTTACAAAATGGCTGCTTCAAGAAGAAATAAAAACTAACAGATAAATTAAGTTATTTTCATGGTTCAGGGCTTGTCCCCTGTTGGTAAGTGATGTTTACTATACTATAGGCCTAGGCTATAAATGTTGTGTAGTTATTTAGTCTTTTACTTTCACAATTTATAGTTACTGTAGCTACAGAAGCTAATAGGTACTATAGTTACTGTAGCTAATGTAGCTACTGTAGCTCCATGAAGTATGCACACATTTCCCCTCTGGGACAATGAAGACTAATCTAATCTTTCAAAAGTAATGGTTACAATTACTGCATAATTATGAATGAGGAAAAGTACATTTTGCGTTTGTCTGTTTCAATTCTTAATATTATTATTGTCTCCTTTTTCCACATTACATTTCCATCTTATTAGGAAAGATTGAATGTTGTTTTAATTTAATTCGGCCAAATACTATTCATCAAAATAGCTTTAATGTATTAATACATAGGACCACAGTGAAATTACAAAAATGTTTTTCATAATGATCACACAGTTGTGACCGTATGTCTACTCATCTTAGGTAGGAGATGCACTTGACTTTTCAGACACCGATCAGGAATCATCCAATAAAAATGAGACCGTCGTTAAAGAGGTGGAGCAGCATGTACCAGGCCAAGACACTGTATCAGATGGAGCAGACAATAATCTAAACACTTTCATTGAAGAAAAGAGTGTTGCTGAAGATGCCAAGCAGACCCGTCCACACCATGAAGAAGACACAGATGATGATGATGATGATGATGATGATGATGATGATGATGATGATGATGATGATGATGATGATGATGATGATGATGATGATGATGATGATGATGGTGTTATCACAGAACCAAACTACAATCCATCCTCTGTCCCTGAAAATGAAGACAGTCTGGCAGGAACTTCAGAACATTATGGTCCTCATCTAGAGGATGTATTAAAACAATACGGTCAAAAGGAAACAACATAAATACCTCAGCCCAGAAACATGGAAGCAAAATGAATCCAAGAAGAAATGTCTCAAAGGAATGGCATACAAGGCCAAAGGTGGCAAATACATAGCTGCAAAGGCTATGGGCCTTCCCTGCAATTTGAAGTTCTGTCAACGAGTCACAACTCGAGACTGTCAATCCATTACAGAAAGAGCAGAGGCAGTGGATATTTCAGAAAGTTTGGTCAATGGACAACTGGGAAGAACATCAGTTATACATCACCACTTTGGTCACAAAGGTTGCCATGAAGCAAAAGAAAGAAAGTTGGTGAGGGATCCAGACGCAGTTCATAATTTCCCTACCAACTGAAAGTTCAGGATGGAACGAATCTTAAAGCGTGCAAAGCTTTTTTTCTTCTACACTTGGTATCCCTGAAAGACACTGGCTGAACAAAGACACCATCGACCATGACAAACAAGTGGCAGACCCGCCAAGTTGACGTTCTGCCAATCAAGGAGAGGACATGTCAGGACCTTCATTCCATGAAACATGTCATGCCCGTCGAGTGTCGTCAGTTTTTTGACAATTTTCCACATAATTAAGCACGCACGCATGCACGCACGCACGCACACACACACACACACACACACACACACACACACACACACACACACACACACACACACACACACACACACACACACACACACACACACACACACACACATGTTCTGTAAGCTTAATAATGATATACCCAATATAATAGAAATGTATTCATTGGTCAGAAAAATCCCATCCCTTTTTTTTTTCCATTTTGCAAATAGTTGACCACGTCTCATTGATATATTGAAAGCCAGGAAATTCATGTGAGAGAAAAAATGTGGAGCAATGTTGAGAGTTTTGACTGTTTTACTTAATATTTGGGAAGAAAATCTAAAATACACATTTCTTTGTTTTAATTGCTGCACTTTGACTAGTTACGCCTGAAGATATATGCTAAACTCAACAGATGTTAGTATTAGAAAACGTCTCATTTAAATATTTAAACAAAAACATTTAGGAATCTTGTCAAGCTAAATATATTTTCTTAATGTAATTATTCAACTGGGGAAGTTTATGGAGACATTAATAAGATACAATGTATTGGGAAGGTGTCCTCCTTATATAACAAAAATAACCAGAATGTCCACTATGCTTTCAATTTGATTACAAATGGAATGAATTGCCTCTATGTTATTATAACTAAATGCCAGTGGCGTCGGCTGGCCTGGGTTCTTTCTGTAGCCCCGGACAATTCTCCCTTCATATTATAATACACAGAGTTGGGTGTAACGCGTTACAATGTAATTACTGTAATATTACTTTTGTCGGTAACGGAGTAGTGTCACGCGCTACTTTTATAATTCAGTAATCACACTACAGTTACTAACATTGCCCCGACACGCGTTACTTCGTTACTTACTAAAATCAGTCATAATCACACTGACAGACAAGAGGGGTTTCCGCCGCAGGTTTATATGTACGTAATCTGCACGACTTGCGCGTCCACATCTCCACGTGCAGTGCTGCATAAACATGGCTGAGTCAGCGATAACTTTCGAGGGATGGAGGTCAGAGGGGCGGCGCTAGGGGGTGGCTACTTGGGCTCAAGCCCGGGATGTTTTCTGAAAAGCCCCGGATGTTTCATTTAAAAAAAAAAAAAAAGATCTGCCCTCTGGCTGACTGAGTAAGAAGTGACAAAGAGTGATGTAACGTTAATGTTATAGCTAGTAAACATGGAGTAACCACACTAAGTATACCCTTCTATGTTAGTATGTATACAGAACATGACTAAAGATTATCCTAAAATGTAACGTTAACCCTTCATACCTCAGTCTACTTTTAAGACACTAAAATAACTTAACATTTTTATTTTGTTTTCGGGCATGGAATTAAACCGGCTCTCGTTTCAGTACACATAACAACGGAACCATGGTAACGGAAGTGACAGGCAACCAGAGGCGCGGGAAGGTATTTTGAGTGGGGGTGCTGAGGTGCTGGACTCCAGTGAACACTATTACGGGCACTATAGAGCACGCACAAAAGCACTCCCCACACGCACACACACAGTACACCCGCGACTGTTACAATGAAGGCTCGATAATCAGCTCACAGCATATAAGCAGGGGTAAAGTGCTATTTTTTACAAGTGGGGAGCGGACCTCATCTCCTCTAGGGGGTCCGGGTGGATGTTCCCCCGGGAAGATTTTTTTAATATATTGAAGTTAAAAGCATCAGTCTGGTGCACTTTGAGAGCAACATTAAGAGATCTATGGATACATCTCTCAACACCCAGATGAAACACAACTGTAATCAGATGTTCTTTTTCTTTATGGATATTTTACAAATCACTCCCCTTTCAAACTGTATTCTTGTTTTACTGCCATATAGTATTTCATAACTGTTTTTCCTTTATTCTCTTGTTTTTTTTACAACTATAATGATCATATGAAGGTGTGCCGAGGAAATAATCTTTTGAATAATTTGTGACCAAACCGTTTGAGACCCACGGAGATAACTTAGACTAAAATTAACTATCTAAACACTCAGAGAGTCCTTTAGCTCACCTGAGCCTCTCAGTCTGAGGAGAGGACTCTCCTCCAGCTCCCTTTGTCCGTTAGTGCAGCTAGCTAACCAGATGCTAACAACACGGTCCCTGCTGCTGGCACCGGTCCCTCTCTCTCTCTCACACACACTAAATGCGCTATTTCCGCACACACACACACACACACACACATACACACACACACACACACACACACACACACACACACACACACACACACACACACACACACACACACACACACACACACACACACACACACACACACACACACACACACACACACACACACACACAGAGCCAAGCTTGAATGATACAAGCACACTTTTATTTCCAGGTGTCTTGCCTCTGTTGCATTCACTGAACACGGGAAATTACAGTTCTGCCGTCCTCTCTAGTGTCATGATGAGGTTCACGTAAAGCACAGTTAATGTATTATATTATTGAGGTAGAATTGTCCGGGGCTACAGAAAAAACATTCGGGGCAGGCCAAAATATTATTTTACCAACAATGTGGAATTTATTGGCTACATATTACACAGATTATGCACAGCGGGAGCAGCAATAACCGTCAAATAATAATTCAGACAGGGGAGCTCCACACTCCCTGCCTGCCGCTAGGGGGTGCTGCAGCGTCCTCAGCACCCCCCTTCCCGCGCCCATGCAGGCAACCCTCTGAATCAGACTCCGATTGGCTGTGACTGCATCCACTCAGTGTCAGATTCAGAAACGTGACTCTTACACTCTTTACGTCACAAACAAAGATGGTGGATGAGAATAGATCTATAAAACGATAAACAATGCGCCAGAATCAAGGTGAGACTATCCGCATCCTTTAAAACTCTACACACATTCGTTTCACCTTAATAAGTAAACGACTATTTGAGTGAGTTAAGTCATTAGTTTGCTTCATTAAAGGGTGTTAATGAATAAGTGTTCTCCAGTGCCTTTTGTCCGCTTTAAGGTGTTATTAAGGTAGGGTTAATGTTGCTCTCAAAGTGCACCAGATTGATGCTTTCAACTTCAATATTTAAAAAAAAATCTTCCCGGGGGAGCATGCCCCCGGACCCACCTTGACGAGGCGATGACCCCCCTAAAGGATGTTCGGTCCACCCCCCACTTGTAAAAATTAGCACTTTATTATTTTATAATAATATGCTATAGTACAAATAGCCTACGTCTGGGTGTCTGTGTTTCATTCAAGCTCGGCTCTGTGTGTGTGGCAATAGCGCATTTAGTGTGATTGAGCGAACGAGAAAGAGAGAGAGAGCACACCGGTGCCAGCAGGGACTGTGTTGTTAGCATCTGGTTAGCTAGCTGCAGTAACGGACATAAGGAGCTGATTCCAACAAGCTGGAGGAGAGTCCTCTCCTCTCAGACTGAGAGACTCAGGTGAGCTAAAGGACTCTGAGTGTTTAGATAGTTAACTTTAGTCCAAGTTATTTCAGTGGGCCTCAAACCATTTGGTCACGAATTATGTAAAATGTTATTTCCAATGCACACCTTCATATGATCATTATAGTTATAAAACAATAAGAGAATAAATGAAAATCAGTTATGAAATACTATATGATAGTAAAACAAGAATACAGTTTAAAAGGGGACTAATTTGTAAAATATCCATAAAGAAAAAGAAAATCTGTTTACAGTTCTGTTTCATATGGAGGTTGAGAGATGTATCCATAGATCTCTTAATTTTGCTCTCAAAGTATACCAGATGCTTTTAACTTCAAAAAATCTTCCCGGGGGAGCATTTCCCCGGACCCCCCTAGAGGATGTTAAAGGTCCCATATCATGGCCATTTCTACTGAACATAATTCCATTGTTGAGGTATACTAAAATAGATTTATACTGTGCAATTTTCCAAACTCACATTGGTTTCTCATACAGCATCTCTGTAAAGTATGTGTATTCACCGGTATTCACTCTCTATCCTAAACGGCTTGTTCGAGCTCCTGCCCCCCCTCCCTGTGAGCCCAGTGTGCTCTGATTGGTCGAGAAGCTGACAGGCTCGTTGCTACTCGCACACACACAGACACACACACTGCTGCGGGCTGCTGCAGGAGCAGACAGGCTTAGCGATACAGCTAGAACAAGCGAAACTCATCCTGAAAAACAATAAGTGTGGCTTGATATTGAGTAAGAAAAAGGTTTATCACGCTGTGAGAATGGGTCTGCGGAGAGCATTTCTCCGCGATCCCAACTTAGCAGTCCGAAAAACTTTTACCCATTTAAACAGTCGTGGTAGATACCTTGTGTGTTTTAAACATCATAAATACACAAACAACAATGAATACTTACAGGCTGTGTACCCGAATCTCCCGCTGGTCCAAACAAAGTAGTAACAGCATCGTTCTTCAGTGCCCTATGCTGTACATATCCGGCATGAATCGCTGAAAGGTTTGGGAAGCTTTGTTTCGTGAAAGGCTGGCAGAGGGTGCGACCATAGCTCTGGGCGTGGCTTCTGGGTGTGGCTACTGGGTATCCCTACGTAGCGATTTGGGCTGTGCATCTTCACTGGTCTCACGATTCGATTCGATTACGATTATCCTGTCAACGATTCGATTCAATTCGATATCCCGATGCATCCCGATTCATACCAATGCGTTGCATCCTCCATTTTCTATATTACTGCACATGGCTTATTTTTCATCAATGCATACATGCAGTAAATACATATGAACTCTCTTTTTATTATTTAGAAAGTGCTTCAGAAATCAATAACATAAATGTATTGACATTAATTTATAAACCAAAATTAATTAATTGTATAGGTCTAGCCTGCCTATATCTGTGTGTGAAGTTGTTCCATCCTCAAAAACTAAAAACTAATGCTTCTGCAGTCTGGCTGCAGCTTCTAGCAACAGTCTTCTGTTAAAAAAAGGACACTGAATGTCCTGAATGAGGCAACACACACAGGACTTGAGTCTGAACACAGCAGACAACAGGAGTATTTACAACAGCATTATAACAACTAAAATAGTGCATGTGGGTGCACACTTACATTCTCTGTCTTACTGTTACATAAATCCCATGAATGTATGAGACTAACCCCCTAAACGCACCAGGAGCGTCTGCGCTGCGTTACGGCTGCGCCGCGGCGTTCGCAAAGATCGCGGCCACTCTAGTCAATGGGTGCTGTTCCACCAGACGCGCCGCGCCGAGCCGCGGCTCAGAAGCTCCTCGCCGCAAGGAATTTCTAAAATATAGGATGAATCCTATTTTTGAAGCGGCGCGACGCAGGCAGGAAGTGATGCAAATCACCTTGTTGTCTGCTTTGCTGGTTGAGGGGGTGCACCCAAAACCGGCTCCTTCTCCTCCCCCCCACCACCGTCTTTCAAGTAGGAGAATACTGCAGCGTTCTCCTCCGGTTTACAGGCACTGTCAATTATATATATATACAATAATTAGGATGATGAATGCATATTTTTGTTCCACTAAAATACAGCAACACATCTTTGATTCATGTCGTTTATAACTGGAATATTACAAGTATTATTAACTGTGTCTGTAGTCTACAACACAACAACATAGGAAATAACAACAATAAACCCGATTTAAACAGACACAAACATAAACCATTTAACTACGTAGCCTACTTACTTGTAGAAGTACAAAATGTCCAGGAAATATTCCAAAATCAACAACAACTGCGAGGCTGCACACACGACGCTCCGCTTCCGCAACGTTTTGAAACGCACCTGGTGTGTTAGGTCGCAGGAGGAGGTCGCAGCGTGGCACAGCCGGTCCTGCTGCGTTTAGGGGGTCAGTTAGCTTCATTATATCTCAGTAATTAAAGGAGACCTATCATGCTATATTTAAATGATATAGTGTATGACCATACCTATATAAGGTATATTTATACATTTTATTTTTCAAAATACCAATCAGATCATTTTTTAGACATGCCTCGTTTCGCTCATTTTCGCTTTATTCCAAGCCCGTCTTTGAAAATTCTGAGCAGCAGCTGACCACGCCCCCCTGCAGAAGAGCAGGCATGAGCCGGCGAGAGTCACGTTCCCATGCTTGCTGTGATTACGAGTGTGGAATAAACATGTCATCTCAGAGCAATGCATGTGTTCAAGCATACTATCAATTTGATCCAGAAACTGACCCTGAAGCAGCGGAGGTTTTGGTGGAGGTGCAAAAATCTCGGTTGCAGCAGGACGTTTCTGAATGGTTAGCTGACAAGCTGTTGTCCCTATTTATTTTACTCTGTTACGATGCTTGCTCCTTATTCCGTTCATATTTTGGCTAATTAGCAAGAATGCAATGTGTACAGTTTGTAACGCAAAAACAGCGATATATATATTTATAAAGGGAGACATTCATATTTTCAGCATATATACGATGGCCTCATTGCGTTTAATAGTTTACAGTCCTTTTCTTCCAACATCCTGCAACAACCGTTGGAAAGTTGAATAACTTAGGATGATAAAAAGTATAACTCCAACAACACCTCAGTTGTCAGCAATGTGTGTAGTTTCATGTGTTTTTAAAAGCTCAGTTATTGACTTCGTTGTGCAAATTGCGCCACGACGTCATTGTACTATTATATACTACACAGCAATGGCATAACACACCCATGTGTACGACAAAAAGGTCCACACACACACACAACCTTATGCTTTTGAAATCAGAATATTCTTTACCCATCCAAAGTAATCCATAATCACGACACATTTTGATATCAACTTGGAACTTTATTGTCAAAATCAACGGTTAAAAAAACCCATACAAAAAAACTAAATGTAGCCTACTTGTATTTTGTATAAATGACACTAAATATTTTTACAGAAGCTTTGCGAGCTGGTGCTGGGGCTTCCTTGGACGCAGGATCAGAGTGGTGATTCCGGCCTGCGTTGTCCTCAGGATACGCAGGGAGTTTCCTGATCCGTGAAATGTCGATGTTGGGTTCAGACAGCAGCCAAATTGAACCGTGTAGCATACCCGGCGATGACCTCCTCCCTGTCAGGTCGCTCATAATGGTGCAGGGTCCACAAAGACTTGGTCGAAGATGAGGTCCATCAAGTTGGCCACGTAGGGCTGTGCAATGGTAAAAAAAGCACAACAAAAAATGTGGTTTAGATTAGTATATGCATGTAAAAAACTGAAACTTCTTAGCAAAGCTCTCTATTTAGCAAAGCTCTTTGCTTAGCCTTTTCCAATCTGAGTTAGTTTTGAACCGTAACGTGCATGCTGTGTTTCTGACTCAATGCAGGTGATGTGTTGGAGAGGGGCTGAGCTCAGTAGACTGACGGTAATGAGTGCTAGCCACTAATTAGCCTGTTGCTAGAGGTAAGGCCTTGTCAACAACAACAGACCGACGGGGCTTTAGCTCAGTTTTACTCGTGGTGTGTGTCCCCCCTCGCATACATACACAGTGTTGTATCCTAACACACCCCCATTTTTATTCATGTGCGCAAACAAGTAAACATACAAAAGCTTTTACATATAACGCTGCAAAACACGGCATGTCTCATTAGCGTAGCGTAGCTTAGCTTACACATCGATGGTATCTGATCGTTCTTACAGACTACAATCACAAAAGCGTTTACATATAACGCTGGAAAAAACGGCACTTGCCTACAGAAGATTACGTTTGTTATAACTTACTCAATATGATTGTAGAGGATACAAAATACTAATAAATAGGAGAATAAATACCTGTGTTATCGCCTAGGGCATGGCTTTACAGCCTTCACACAGATCGCCATTACGGCAGTATGTCTGAACATGTTAGCAAATGCCTGATAATTCAAATGACAAAGCAAAGACTGCGGAGCGTACAAAATAAAATGCTACAAAAATATATAAACACCTAACCGATTACTATTTGGGTTTGAGGCGACATTGATGCGGCGAAGCTACATGCTACATGCTACAAGCTAGAGATAGCTTTATCAGGAAAAACACCGCTAAATAAAAACTTACAGCTTCAAAATTGGATGTGTCCTCACTGGCCTGGTCCCGGATGGTTGGTATTGATCCCGGGTTTAGCATTAGTGTGGAGGCATATCCGTGTTGGACTTGAGAGAAGTTAATAAACATGTCCGTGGTAAAATGTTTGGAACACACAAACCGAAATCTTCCGTGGTCTTCTGGCACATGTCCCTTGTAAATGAAGTCTAGCCACAAATTCATTTCTTTTTCCACTGATGGCATTGCATGCAGTCCCCTGTCCCGAGTCTTGCAGCCAACAACAGCACAACGTTTAACTGGCTTAGACATCCTGGCAAGAGCAGGCAAAAACACAGATGTGACTGGGGTGTTGATTATTTAGCCCGCCGATAGCCTATATGCGAATGAGAGGTTTGGCAATGCACGTGGCCGTGGCTCATTCCCCTGATAGGTGGAGAGTTGACCAATAAGCGGAGCACTTCTTTGTGACGTAGAAAAGTATTGGAATGTGGATCCGTTTTTTTCAGATCCGTTGCAGCCCCTTTTTTAGAGATTTGGCGAAGGAGGAAAATATAGAGGGTTGTGTTTTCTGACACTTAGTGAGTTCCCTGGAACACCGAGGACACATATTCATGTATAAAAGACGTACAAAGGTGCATTTTGCATGATAGGTCCCCTTTAAGTGAATAATAAAGTTTCTATCGGGTCACTATCAGCCTGTCACTCATTATTTTCAGGGAGGGGGCGGGGCTTGGAGGAACGGAGAGGAGACGGTGATCGCGGAAGCTTTTTTCCTCCTGCCTTCACAAACTTTACACACGTATATATCGTCTGCAAATTGCTAGAGGACATTCATACTTTGCAATCCAATACTTAATTAAATCCACCAAAAACCTGACATGATTGTAACGCGATTATTTTTGAAAAAACATAAATCCCTGTGTCTCTGTGCCGCAGCGACACGGAGTGATTCAGAGCGGGTCCTTCTGCTTTTGGTTCTGGACTGGTGCTGTTGTGTTGGTGGATAAAGCAGACTGCTCCGTGTTTGGTGCTGCTGTCACGTCTGTTCCCTGATCTCTGCGTCACCGACCGATTTGATATTAAAGTGACAACAAAAAGAAACGTTATAGTAAAGCCGCGGCCGGAAAATCAGGAAGCAACGTTACTACGCTATAACCGATTATCTTCCGTCACTGCATCGATACCGAATCGTCCACGTCTGCATCGCAATGCATCGTAGAAACGATTATTTTCAACACCCCTACTAGCGATACCCAGGAAGAAAATAAGAAATCTCCAACGAGGCGTTCTGGGGCAGCATAGACAGGTCTTTTCTGTGTTAGAGTTTTACTCGCTACAGGGTGTACTTTGAGGGTTTTTGACTCTGTAGACCGTTTACATGCATAAAAACCTTCATAACACACAAGGGGACGGGTAATAACCGGAAAAGCATGACATGGGACCTTTAAGTCCACCCCCCACTTACAAAATAGCACTTTACCCCTGCTTATATGTGAGCTGATTATTGAGCCTTCATTGTAACAGTCGCGGGTGTAGACTGTGTATGTGGGGAGTGTTACATTAAAAAATTCCACTGTAGCGCCCGGTACCTTCATGGGACACCCTAAATGTTTGAGCACCCTCTATGAAAGGTCAAGCTACTCCACAGCACCCCCAAAAGAAAATCTCTGGTGCCGCCACTGTGGGCTAAGCGCCTAATGTTTCCAGGTCCAGGAAACGCCCCTGCTAAATGCAGAAACAATTAATGCTGTGCTTTAAAAACGAACTTGAGGAATCCTCCCAGTGGTATATGCAGTGATGTACCTGAACGCGTTCAATGAACGATCGTTCATGAACGATCGTTCATGAACGCGTTCATATTTTGGGCGAACGTGAACTGAACGTACTGTATTTCCGCTAGATGAACGTAATTGAGAACGCGTTCATTCTCAGCGCTGTATAACGGCGTTCAAAACTGCGTTCATTCTCAGCACTGTATTATAACGGCGTTCAAAAGTGTGCCAGATTTCATATGCCTTTCAGCCGAAAACCCAGTTAAAACACACCGTAAACAGGCTTCAAAATAATGTGGAAAACCACCCAATCTGGCAACAGCAAGCTGCCTGTGACGCGTACGCGCCTGTCACCCCTGGCTGTCGCACTAAAATATAAATATACTAAATATATCAGACTCCTCACAACAAACAATGTGGGACCGCGGAACCGGCGAGCATTGAATGAATGAATGAATTAGTATGGACGAAGCCGAGAGCAGCTGCAGCAGCACTCGCTCAGAGTGAGACTCTACGGCAGGGGTGGGGAACCTCCGGCCTCCGGCCGTATACGGCCCGCGAGACAATTTGGTACGGCCCTCGAGGTAATTTATAAACACACGCAAAAAATAAAAAAATGAAAGAAATCTAGACCGCAAAAAAATTAAACAAGCGAGTGCCTGTTTTTCCTGGCCAAGGTCAGGGTCCTTGAACACAACACGAGCCTAACGTGTCATCACGTGGTATATGTCTCGACTGACAGGGGTGCAGTTCTGACGGAGAGCACCAGAACGCCACTCAAGCACTTCAGAAATTGCAGTACCGATAAGTCCATATACATGCCGCAGTTTCTGCGTGTCTGTGTCTTTAGTTGAAAGCCCAGTGGCGATCTGCTCATCTGTCATACAGTCAATAACTGTGTTGTTATCATTAGCATCTGGTTAGCTAGCTATGCTAACGAATATAAGAAGCTTTGTCTACAACCAGTGAGGTAAAGGCACATCTTTATATGATCATTATAGTTATAAAAAAAACAAGAGAATAAAGTAAACAGGTATAAAATACTATATGACAGTTATTAATAAAGAAGAATACAGTTTGAAAGGGTAGTGATTTGTCAAATATCCATAAATTAAAAGAAAATCTGCTTACAGTTGTGTTTGGGTGTTGAGAGATGTGTCCATAGATCTCCTAATGTTGCTCTCAAAGTGCAACAAATCTTCCCAGGGGAGCATGCCCCCCGGACCCCCCTATAGGAGGTTAGGTCCCCCCCACTTAAATCATGTTCACATGGATAGGAAACTAAATACATTTGCACACATCTTGTGTCCATATCTTTCTGTGTTGATGGTCACGCTCCACCCTGCACGTGCATGCATACGCGAGTCATGGTGAGATATCTGGATTAAGAGGTTGCTTTTTCTTTGCACAGAATGAAATGAATGGGCTGTGATTTTAGTTTTTTTAAGCAGAGGTCAATAACTTGTACGGCCCTCTGAGGATATTGTAAACATTGAAATGGCCCATTAACATCGTACAGGAGACAAATAATAGCTTGCAGCAACGTATTGAAAAAATAACTATGAACTATAAATTAGTTCATTTTTGAAACCATGAACTTTAGTTCAACATTTTGAATTATGAACTATGAACTGAACTAGTTCATTTTAAAATGTGTGAACTGTGAACTGAACTAGTTCATGTAGAAAGTGAACTTTCCCAACACTGGGTATATGCCATAATGTGACAGATATGTCAGGATTACTCTGCTGTAGCCCTGTGGCCTAGGACACACACACTACGCAACATAAAGTCCAGACAGGGTTACACACACATAAACACATCAATCTGTATCTTGCCATCTATCGTACTACAGTGTAATCGGCCTTATTTGACCTGAGCAGCAGGGGGTCAACAGGGCGGACAGATGTTTCATGATAATGCTTTATGTTTGTGTGTGTGTGAGGGGATAATGCTTGCAGAATGGTTTTAGACCGCTTCTCTCTCTTCCTCTCGTAGTTCACTTCTTCCCGACCCAGGTCACATCAGTTGCAATTAATCCATCCTTCCCAATCTCTTATCCACTAATATTATATAAAAGAGAGATGGCTTTACCTCATGCTGTGTATAAGTCTGTGTGTGTTGAAGCAAGATGGTATTTAACCTTGATCTCAATCTCCAGGAGCAGCAGGGGGTGTAAGGGGGTTAACCTCTAACAATGTGCACATTTATGAACTCATTCCTGCGCACACACCTATTAAAAAATATATCCAATAATGCTAAGATCCTGACTGAGGGCCAAGCAATTTTCCGACTAACACAATGCCCGTAAAAAATCCCAAAGCCAATAACTCCCCGGAGGCTGATAACTCAGCCTTAATCGTCTTGTACTTCTGTCGGATATGACATCGCTGCGCCTCGCAATATGCCTGGCAGGAATCCTCCACCTTTATCCTCGAGTCCTCACTCAAATCTCGGCCTTTTTTGAGAAGATCCCAAGCCTCTCCCTTTTTCAAAGCACTGGTCCCCAATGGTATCAAAGGACGAGGGCAAAAAGGAAACTAAGAGTTTGATGAACCTAAAAGCAAAGATGAACAAAAAAAACCCTCAAGGAATCCGGTGACACACTTCCTCCCCCCCCCCTCCAGATGCCCTATATAATGACTGTTTTAATGAGTGCCCAGCTTGTTTTTAGCCGTGTTTGTTAATTAATCAGTATACATGCCATGCCAGCAGATGGCAGTAAGGATAAGGTGCCTCTGGGGAAATGGCTAATAGGGTAATAGGAAAGGGGGGAAGAAAGAATGACAGAGCAGTCCCCAGGATTACACACAGGTGACCTGTGTCACAGAATGGCAGCCGGGGCCATGTAGTATACTCTGCTGACCTTGCATGGTCATCAAAGGGCAGGATTTGCATGTGTGAGCTTGTGTAGTACAGACACAACGCACACGCTGGTACACATACAGGACAGAAGTACAAAATATACAATGCACAAGTACAGCATAAGGAATGTCATTGGAATTTATAATAATTAAATAAATATATATAGGTTCCCTAACTACAAAATGTTCTCAGACATAAGGGTGTCACCTTGACCATTGTCAGGCAATTATCTTATGGATGTTAGGGTTGTAATTAACATGCTATACTTCCCCTAATGTCTGCCCCCCACCTTTCTTAAAGGATCCCATTATACTGTTTTTCATCAATATATCATAGGTCTCAGATATATACAAAACATGTCTCTGAAGTGTTTGGCTTCGAAATACCAAGCAGATCATTGCAGCATCCCAGAATCCCCTCTGTTTCAGCCCTGTTTCAAAAGTGCTGATTCTCTGTCCGTTACTTTAGATGAAAATAAGGAGCCCCTCCCCACGCCCCTCTGAGAGACATTTGGTTAAAAAGAACACAATGGTGCTCTAGGAGGAGATTCAGGTGATAAGGGGGGGGCGGGGGGGCAATCACCTTGGTTGGTGATTGGCTAATGGTTACACAAGCCAAACAATCGTTATGACATCATAGAGTGGCCAAAATCTGATCAGCTCATTTTCAGACAGGTTTTTATATAAATGGATCAGGACAAAAAGAGAGAGAATCTTTTTTCCTGAAACTTTCAGAATCTCTTTACACAAAGGGGACACATGTTGATGTAGAAGAGACATGAAGAAGAGGGGACACATGTTGATGTAGAAGAGACATGAAGAAGAGGGGACACATGTTGATGTAGAAGAGACATGAAGAAGAGGGGACACATGTTGATGTAGAAGAGACATGAACAAGTGGATATTGCATAATAGGTGACCTTTAAGACTGTAATGTAAACTACCTAGCTGAATGAATCCTATTCCTGTGTCTCTTCCCTGTATACAGTCTTTGCTTTTCTGTGTAACTTGGTCAGATTATTGAACTACATTAGTGGTACAGGTTATCTGTCCTTCCGGCTGGAAATATATTGATTCTGTTAAATGCTTTAACTCTTTATTAAACAACACAACTGTGGTTTAAGCTTGTATATTTGTACCAGGAGGTGATTAAGTGTGGAGATTCCACCACAACAGGGAACATTTCCTCCTGATTTCTCCACCCCCCTCCCCCCCCGATGGGGCCCTTCACTATACTGGTTTCCAGGGCGGTATAGAGGGATATTAGTGCTGCTGTGGGGCCCCATCACACAGATGGACGGGGCCCAGCACATATGCTGACAGGACATTATACGGCTCTCTCCACTTCCCCCGCGCAGAGCACCGGCCGAGCGCTCTGGGGCCCCGGGCGGAATATTAATGTTCCCAATTCAATTTGCGGGAGCCAAAGCTACTTCCTGGATGAGCAGTGTCGACACTTCTGTGTAATGGATGACGAGCATGCAGGGATGGTGTGTTTGTTGACCTAATAATGAGGTAGAACATAACGCTTGGATAAACTATGGCTACTGGTGCTGTTGCATTTTTTTACTTGATACATAGCAGGTCTGCACTGATGCTTCAGGGATAGGAAAAAAAGTCTGACACCTTCTACTGCTTCCTTAACTTTTGTGTATAACCGAGCTAACTGCCAGCAATTAAGCGTTACAGCCTTAAACGGTGCTAAAGTATCAGTTTAGTGCTGTGAAAAGAAAAAGTACAAAATGTACTGTACAGTAGCTCACACTAAAAACAGATTTTGTTGCCACCTAGAAATAGAAAGAAAGAAATGCTGTAAAAACACAACTGACCTATCACCATACATAGTTGTTTACTTCTAAGTGGTGCTCTGTGTCTTCGGAATTTGTACAAAAGGAACAATTTCCAGTCATTTACTTGAAATTAATGTTCGTCCAATAATGACTCTATTTTAGCTCTGTTTTGGTCTCCACCATCTCCGGAAATAGATATGTGGCTTTCAGCTGCTAAATGCTACATTAGAGGGTGCAATTAACAACCACTTCTTCCAAAATATGGGTTAAAATCTACGTTGGCATATAAACTGTGTTCATCTGGCATTGTCTTTGCAAAAAAGTGCATCAATACATCACTAATTCTTTGACCACATTCTATGATCAATCGACTTTGCACATTGATGGTGGCATGTAACGTATGACAATGAATATAGTATCGCAATCCTTTGATTCTCCCTCACTGTCAACCACTGCATTAGTGGTGTTTACTCAGTCTAGCTATAAACAAAGCTCCACTATTCGTAGGATTCATTTTGCGCCAACTTCAAGGAGCTGGAGTAGATCAACCTAAGAGAATGAGCAGGGGAGAAATAATGGTTCAAATAAATGAAAGAGAAGTAAGGTTTTCACGGATAAGCGGTTGGGAATATCAGTTTGGTTTCCAGGTTAAGAACTTCAGTCGAGCATCCATTTAAAGTGCGACCAAAAAGTTAATGTTGGACCCTGTTCTACTATGGTCAACATACTGTTTCTAAATGTGTGCGTCTGCTGTTCGTTATTGAGGTTGTAGGGGGTTGCAGGGGGTACAAAATAGTGGAGTGGTGTAACTGAAACATATCGCTTTGAAACCAATGAAATTAGCTGAAAGTCGGGCTATTAATCTGTTCCGTATCTTTTTTACTAGGAGCAACACCGTTACACGTTGATCATATACAAATATTGAATAGAGCAACCTAAAGCATGGGTTGGTGACAAAGCTGCCATATTTAATAACTCTCCTTAACACTTCCTGTACATACTGTAACTGTAACTGAGTGTTAACAAGACATAACGCTCATTGTGTCAGGCTGTGGTTTCTATTCCTTGCTATACCTGTAGCATTTGTTATGACTACTGTTCTAGCTGTGCGCACTGATTTAAATAATATATTAAATACATTTTTTTCTTTCCCCTACTCACATGTTCCCTGGGAATTAATACATTGACATGATAATAAGGCATATCACTTTACTTTGAGTCAATACTACAATGATTAAGACACTTATACAGGACACCAGGTTTAAAATCGAGAGGATTTGAGACCACATTTAAGGTGCATAACAAAAACATGACATGTTCCTTTAATAAAGTAAACGTAGCATATTGTGTTCATAATTTTGAATCAAACAAAGTTCCAGATCTCGTATTTTATTTATGCACTTTTTTGTTTTATGGTTGTTTGTTTTGAAGGCCCTTTAGTCTTTTATGGTTGTTTTACTGTATATTTGTGAATACATTATGTTTACTTTGAAGCAATAAAGATACTTAAAAAATACTTTTTTGTTTTATTATTTCATCGTAAAGTCAGTATGGACTAATACACAAGGGAAGAAAGAACACACTTTTTATGGAAATACAAACCATATAAGAAATGTGTTTAGTAAAATACCTGAATCCTTCAGCATCCAGCTGAGGCTCGTTATTGTCCTGACTGCATAATGTGCTGCAGAGTAAGTTAATGAGTGCTTGGCCTGAAATAAACATTTCAAATTACACAACTACACACAATGGTGTCCTTATGTTCCCCTCCTCTCTTTCACTGGACGCTCAGTGGCTTAGCGCTCATATGTAAGCTTTCATTTTAGCCGACTGCCTTTCAAGAGGCTGAGGGCTGAAAAGCATCTCACCTTCTTTGTTGTTCGGCATAGTTGGATTTGTGGACAGTTCTCGTCATGGGGGTTGTTCACATAAACACGCTAAAATAAAAGCCTACTTCTTGTAGTAAGGGCCAGGAAATACTGTTGGCTACAATTTCAGGATATAATTTTTAAAAAGTATGACAATCCTCTTTTTAAGAACATAAGTATTTTAATTGTGCCACTTACATTTGAACCTCTTAACACTTTTATGTGTGGCCAGTGGAGTCACAGATGTGAATAGATACGATACAGACTACAGGAAAGATAGCTTCCCACAATCCATGCTGCCATAAATAACAAGTACACGTATAAATACATTGAGAGGACAAAGATTATCTGGGATGTAGATTGTCATGTTATCCCGAATTACATGCAGAAAGCTGCGAGAGGGGGGGCGGTTTAGGATGGGAGACAGATCATATTTAGCTTATCCCCATTGTACAATCTTAGTCTTGGCTTGCCAGCCGGCTCCACTTAATGACAGTTTAGGCTTGGTGTTGCCATGGCGACCAATACTTGATTGCTTGCCCTAATCTTTTTTTAATGTGGCTTAATGCTGTGTGCACCTCTCAACATG